>NW_010232494.1:38167-59342 GCF_000690775.1 Eurypyga helias | reverse complement strand
CAGCATTCCTTCGAATGGCTACTGTGCCATAGGAAGCCCTTTGGACCCTGGGCCTTTAGGCTCCATGAAAACCTGTCCCACTGAAACCAAATGCAAAACATGCATGGATATAAATGGGGCATGTACCCTCCAAGGGTTGCATGGGTACAGCCAGTATTCCTCTGTGGCTGAACGCTGGGTACCAGTTCGCTGGCCCAGTGCCTATAAGCTTTAGCTTTCAGGCATTCTTAAAGAGTTTATTTTAAAGATTTTATTCTAGGTAAAGGATATGACAGTCCTTATAGTATTCTTTATAAATATTCATATTGCTAATTCCCTGACCTAATGTCAAAAGCATAAATCTGGTTGCTTAATACATCCAGTATACATGTTTTTTTGCTTCGCAGTTTGCTAGTATTATTTCCACCCTCTTCTCCTTCATCATTTTGTGTAATAATCAGACAACAAGTTATACAATTCTAGCTTGCTAAACCCCGACTAAATAAAGTCTTAATAGATTCATGCTGCAAGTCTAAATGCAGATCCTGCAATTTTCTTCATACCTGCAATCCTTTAATTTTTTCAGAAGGGAAAGGTACTTTTCTCTTAATAAAAGCCATTATGAATATAGATGAAAAATTTAATTTTTTTTTTTTTTAACTTTTATTAACACAAAGATGCATGTAAAGACATATGCAAAACAAAAACTTGTTAAAAAGCATTTTGTTCTCAGAAATCTTCTCTGGGATTATCTTACCTATTAATAGTGCCTCTTTCTCTGATTTTAGACCTGGGCTTCGTTTCTCTGAATTTTTTTCTCTGTCTTGGTTGACCAATGCTACTGTCAATACATTGATTTCCTATAAAGTTTAAAAAACAAAACAGGTGGTCATGTAGTTTTCATTTGCTTCAATTAAACCTGCCTGCTTCTTTTCAACTCTACAAAAAAAGGTCATTACTTTAATTCACATCTAAAGACAAGACAATTATAAATAATTGATTTGTTTGCAGAATATTAAGACACTTTTGAAGTACCTATACACCAAGAGCTGCCAAGAGAAATTTTGCTTGTGGAATAAGTAATAACTTTGTTGCTAGTGCTTCTTCATTATAACAGCTTGAAAGATGAGCCATAAAGTGTGGGGATGGTCAAAACCCTCACATTTTCCACCTATTAAAGCTGTAAACAAAGACTGCCTCCAGGGAACATGGATAGAAACAATCAGCTACAGCTGTAAGAGTAAATTCCCTAGTCTCTAGCAATGTTTCTAGCTACTAGAGCACAATCACCTACCCTGTTACACCCTGCAACCAGTGTCTGGCATGGTGTTGGCCCCTGTCCCAAACAGTTTCTGGCACATTTTGGGGATCAGCACATTTCAGGGACTATATCTAACAGGCAGTTTACATACAGCTACCTTGTTTTGAGGAGTTAAAGAGAGCCAGCCTTAAGGGTAAATGAGTCAAGGCTCCTCCTTTGAGCTCCTTTCTCTGCAATCAGGTGACCTGAACCATCCAAACCTCAGTCAAGCTACCATGTTAGATGCCCCATCAGAAGTACCCAGGCAGTTGTGTGACACAGATTGCTTTTCTCCTGGGTATAGGTGAAGTAAACAAATTATCTCCATTTCAGAGGCATGTAAGTGGCCTCAAAGTGCATTGCACAACATTCAAGCATATACATGGGCTGTTTCCATGGAGCAACTGATATGCAGGAACGCGTTCCTTGGTGAGTGACTCATGCTGCTGCATCTGCTCTGTGAAATGCTCAGCACTTCCATGCAAAACCTCGGAGGCAGAGAGTATGGAGCTGGAGATACGGCAGTGTGAGGTGGGACCGTGCAGGAACGGTGCTCTTGTTCTGGCTGGGGGAGTCAAGGTAAGCAGCTGGAGATTGCATGGGTCTGGGCAGCCTTAAATGCAAGAAAATTTGCACTATTCAGTGTAATGATGTGGCTCATCTAAAACAGTTACTTGGGGTGATGCCGAATTTTTGGCAAGCATTTTTGGCAATAAAACAGAGACACTGGGCTTCAGTCACTCTAGGGCATTCTGGAGGTGTGAATGATCTATGCTAAAAAAAGGCAAAACCTCCAAAATATGTCAAATGTGCCTCCTTATAGATGAGTCAAGTCTTCACAATCCGTGAGACAGGTAAAAAGAATCAGGCACTTCCTCATTCTCAATTAAAAAAAAAACCAAACCAAAACAACACCACAAAAATAACCTCCCAGTGATGTACTCTCTGCTCTTCACAGGCTGGCTCCAAGGAGCACCTGCCCCACACACAGGGCCTGATGTCTCAGATGCATCATGGGTTCAAAGGTTCCCTCGCGTTGCGAAAAGGGACAAGTTGCCGTGCGTCAGCTAAGAAACTGTACGTGAATTTGAGCGACATACGCACACAGGTGTATCCTTAGCCCCCAACAACAAAGGGCTCTGACAGACCTCAGCCCATAGTGAAGGAGGAGTGAGATGCACTGGGTCACCTCTGGTTTGCTGAAGTTGTAGTGGCCAACCCCGGCCACTCTGTGGGTGTATATCTCCTGGCCAGAGATCTAGGTGAAGTCGTGTACATGTAAGCTAGTCAGCCTACGCTGCCTTTTTAGTCAGTAGAAATGAAATAACTTTTTATTCATGTATTGTTTACGTTAGTTATTTACTTTAGGTTGAAATAAATGGGACCTTAGAAGGGCCTGTTTTATTTTCCTCATTGGCTGAAAAGGGAAACTTACAGCACAGACGTAGACACCTACGGGTAGGAGAGAGTCTTCAAGAGTTGCAGTGACCCCTTCTTAAAATAATGGTGTGGCTGAGCGCTCTGGCAGCTACATCACCGTGACACTAACTCTCCTGTAGTGTTGTAATGCACAGGGCACATTATAGCAGCAGGAGTGTGCTCTAAGCTGTCCAGTACTGCTGATTCCCCTCCTGATACAGCCAAAGGCTAATGCAAATACCCATCTACTGCTGGCCATGACATCTGAGAAAGAAAACTCAGGCAAGAAACAGAAATAAGAGAAGTGTTCGTGTGAAGTTCTCCATCAGGGCAGTAATGGCAAGGGGGTTACAGATCAGAAGAACAGAGCTGGATGACAGATTTCATGATATTGCAGCAGAAGAGCAGAGCAGCATATGCCACCAGAGCTTGTATAGGTTAAGATGTAACTTTTGACTCCATCACTGAGAGAAAAGCAGTCTAAAAATAACAATTCCAGAGAGGGGAAGGAGAGAGCAGAGATGTGTATTTGATATAACAGGCCCCAAACACAGCACACCAGCAGTTTCAGATGGGATTAGAAGTTTTGTCAAGCAGTGATGCAGAGAAAGAAACTATATTCCCATTGGGAGCAACGAACAGATGGATCCTCATTTAATGCCTAGATTTGAGTCTGTGCAGAACATTTTGTATGATTTATAGGACAGTGTAAACGGATGCTTAAGGAAGTCACATCAAGTCTTCCTTAACTGTGTGTTGGTACAGAGGATAAAAGAGTAAAAAATCGGTTATGGGGGAGCCTGAGGAAACTGAGAGTGGCAAATATAGCTACTCAGCAAAGCCCTGGCTTTAGCAGAACGTTGCAGATTCTCGAAGGTTTGAAAAGGAGAGATTTCTGCCCTCCAAAACTGCCTGCCTCACAGAAGATGAAAAATTAGACAACTCTGATGTATTCAGCTGCCAAAATAAGCTCGCACAAGCCATGAGAAAATCTAGGGGGAGCATGGTCACATAAAGGACTCAAGGTTGCTAGAAATTAATAGTGATCTAATAGAAAAGGGCATAATTGAGTCTAAAAAATGGAACCCAGAAACCAGGCTAATTATAGTGTAAGAGAAAACCTTAAGTATCTGACTACACACTGCAGATACAAATCTGGTACCTGTGAAGCCTCTACAACAAATCCTCACGCAGTTAATTTGCATATTTTTAGAAGCAGTACTTATGCCAACCCACAGAAACAAGACTTTTAAGAGTACAAAGGTGAATGAGGCAATAAGTAATTGGAAACAAACAGTTAGGTCACCTCTGTGACATGAGGAAAAGCTACTGATCACCAGATGCCTGAGGAAAATTGTTTAATATATATTACATTACAGTATTTCCTTTCTTTCCTGGAGACCATCCTTTATTTGGCAAATTATATTTTCTAAGGCCCTAAGCAGTCTCCTTCAGCAGGTTTCATTATAAAAGGAATATTTTGCTACCATCTGTCAGTTACTGCATTAAAGGACAAGAACACAGCTGAGCATGTGCAAAACCAGTACTTATTAGAAGCAAACTGACCTTGCAAAAACTAAATAAAGTATGTGCAAGGCTTAATCCAGGTTAAATCACACCTGGACATCATTAAGGACTTGACCTTATTCATTACTCACAAATAACATCAGGTGTTGGAGAACATGGAGCCTCAATTCGATGATGGCAGCTCCAGAGCTGCTCAGCATGAATGCAACCGTTCTGTGTGATGCTCTCACCATTGCCAGCTTGGAGCTTTTCCCTGCAAATGACTCTGCCACCCTTCATCAGATGATGAAAAGACATGGATTTCCCTCATGTACTTGACAAAACCTGTGAGCTTGCAGACAACCTTTGGGACCAGCATTTTGATTTGGGGCTTCTGGGAAAGAGAGACTCTTCCTGGAAAACTTTCAGAAAGACTTGCCGGATGAAACAGAGGATGGCATAGTAACAATTTTATCATGCAGACTATTCAGTTCCACAGACAGACCTCTGACACCACCACTGCCACAGTGCTGATGGCTGTGGAGAATTGTACATGGCTGTTCTCGCACATGGATGTAGCCATATCCTGGCCATAAGGTGGGAAAGAGGCTGGGTTTGTGTCATTCTCTCATGTACCCTGGCTTCTTTTGGAAGCAAATGCAAAAGGCATGGGCAAGTGGAATGTTCCAAAAGGTGCCTGGTCTCACTGTACACCATGGTGCTCTACAGAGTGGCTAGGCTCCACGCTGTAGACACAGCAAAGAGGAGTGTGACTCCTGAGAGAGCTGCATATGCCAGGGAGAGACACCGGAGCCCTGAAGAGTGGAAGAGATGTGGTGACTTTCTGCAGGTGATAGTTGCAGGTACTGCAAGAGCAAAGGCTAGCTCTGTACTCCAGGGGGACTAGTAGATCAGAAAGACACAGATATTTAGGCTGGATGACTTGGGTCTTTCAGTCCTCCATTGTCTTCTTTTTTCCCCCTGTAGGACAGTATGATAATAAATAAAAATTTCTCAATCCAGACATTACGCATCATCTACAAGCCAGACTTGCATCAGTGCAAAAAAGGCAAACAGAATATAAAATGTCTGCTCTTGCCTGGGGCTTCTCTCTTTAGTGAAAAGGGTTCTCTTTAGCCTAAAAAGTACTGTGATTCTGAAAATATATGCTTTCCAGCATCCCTAAAAATGGGAGGAATGAGGACTTGCTATTCCCCATAAATACTGGCCAAGAGCTGAGCAGGGCTTGAACAGTAGCTGCCCTACCTGGAGACTACTCCTTCCACAGTTCCTTATCACCCGTTGTTCAGGACTGTGTTTGAAAGGTAGAACGTGGGATTTAATGAATGTGACATTAAAGACACCTGGCATGTGATCAGGATGCAAAGGACAAATATCCAAAGAGCTGAAATACTCCCTCTGCTATCTGGGTAATCCAAATATTTGATGATTACCTTTCAATCTAGGGGGAATGGTGACCGCTTGCATATTATATTCAAAGACCTCACTTCCTTTTTTTTTAATATACGGTATTCTGCAGAATTTTGTGGTGAGGGGGTAAAAATAATATTATACTTTCTAAAAGACACAGTAAAAAAAAAAAAATCCTACCAGACTCTGGAGTAGTTTGCAGGATATGTTGGCATTTGTACTATATGTACAAAGCTAATTGTCTGAGGCATTAAAACAGTAACAGAAGGAGGAAAGACTAGATGTTGGACACAGCAGGCATATGACAGAGCAACTGCTGAATGTTGTTAGATGTAAGAGATACACCACACTCTCATCAGCCAGGGGATTTATGAGAGAAAACGAGTAGGAGGAGAAAAAACTATATATCTGAAACATAAGCAAAAATCTTGCAGGCTATTAACAGCAGGACAGAGAGATGCTGTAAGCTTGAAAAGAAAAGGCAATTTTATGATTTTGATAGAAGAAATTACCATTCACATGTAATACCAAATCTACAGCCCTTAGGCTCTTGAAAAGCATATGTGTACCTGTTCCAAGACCACAAAACTGGGCTTAGACTCCACATCTGCTTGCCCAAACTGCGTATTGACAGCCAGGCAGGTCTGACAGTTCTACTTGAAACATGGGTAGAAAATGGCCTGCAACATGAAGACCTCATGTTTTTAATTTTTTTTTCATTTACCTAGGGATCTCTTAAAATCTGGTATAGGTGTGTTTGCTTTGCTGGTCATTCTTTAAATGTACTTCAGACCCACATCTGAAAATTTAATCTTGGCGTTTTAACCTGAGTGGACCCTAATTCAATTCCCAATCAAGTGAATGGAGACTTTGCAATAGTTTCAATGCACGTCAAGCCAGGAATCTCAAAGGTATGGGGACAGGCAAGGTTGAGGTACATGACAACTTCCCACAGCTTAACAGGGTTGTCAGTTGAGAATGGGCTGCTGTCCTTGTCTCTGTTCTTACCTATGGTGAGTACAAAAATTATCCAACCCCGGTTGAGCTGAACTACAATGACAGAGCTTACTTAAGTTTAACTTAAATCAAATTTCCTTACAAATGTGAGTACACTCACAGTGATTGTGACACAGATGATCACAGAACCGAAAAATCGCTCAGGTGACCTTGGGAGGTCCCTAGTCCAACCTTCTGCTCAAAGCAGGAGCAGCTGCGGGGTCAGAGCTCATGGATGTGCAACAAGGAGTAATGGTCCAATGGCTGGATTGGATAAGCCTCAGCAGTTTCTCTGTAACATCCCAGTTCTGCACCCTTATGAAACAACATGTGGGACGTGTCATCAACGGATGTCCCCGTCCCCTGCAGATGGGATTTTCCAACCACCATTACTTGCTGCTTCCTCCTGAAACTTGTGATTAAAATCTTCTCTCCACAAGCACAAACAACAGAGGTACCATCACAGATGAGGAAAGCCTGATAACCTGATCAGAGAAAAGAGAATCCCCCGGTCCCAGGGCCCTCACAGAAAAGCATCAGCCCCAGGGCTTGAGCGTGACACACCTATCAAGACCAGTAAATGGAAATGCTCTCTGGATCACCTTACAGACTGAGGGGGGCAATGCCTATAGGGGTACAGGACTTACTATAGGATGTAGGGGAAGGTATATGTGTGTAAGTCTGAATATGTATTTCCCACTAATGAACCTTCATCCTGATCAGCCATAAAGCAGAGCAAGATGAGGCCATCAGTGCTGTTTGTGTTTATGAATGCTGAGTTTGTGTTGATCTGCGTGGCTGGCCATGTGTATATGTATGCATGTGATCCATGTGTTGTATACACGTGTGCTGTGGGCAATACGTGCTCAGCCTCGCTGCAGGTCGGTCGCATGGAGCTACGACCACCCTGCCTCTGTCAGGTTGCAGGATTCAGCAACTTCTGACAGCAGCAATGCTTAGTTTGGGCCAAATGGATTTATTCTTCCTTTTGGAGCCTGTTTCCCTACCTGGGCTGCTATGGCACTGTGCTGTGATGTGTGGAAATGTGGTTGAGTGTTTGAACTCTGAAAGTACTTCAAAATTCTCCAGGAACGTGGTGTATGTTACACAGCCCTTCTTTCAGCATGTCCTCTCACAGTGAATGTTTTTGACTCTCTGTTGACTACTCCTCTATTAATACCTTAATGATTAGAAAATTGCTCACAATCTTTGATTAATATAATTCTTTTATTGCTAAAAATGCATTGATCTTTTCCTAGCAAATTAACTACTTCCTAATAATCTTATATTTTGCACAGTCCTGATTCCTCACATCCTAATAGTTGATTTTAGTAAGGTGGTTGACATTAAGTGGCCTTGCTGACACACTGCCTATATGTAGACATCTTGGCCTTTTCTATGTGTACTGGGATAACACAGTTTACAGCAACAAATTACAGTATTGCATCACATATAAAAAGAACAAGGCAAGGAATAAGGCATCCAACCGTCTGCCCAAAACCAGAGCTCTCCCAAGCAGCCTGTGTTATTTTTAGAGTTAGTACCAGGTCACTGTTACAGTTAAAACCCCCTTGTTTTTCAGTGTTGTTTTTTCCCAGAGTCTCAAAAGATCCTTCTCCTTCTATTAGCTACCTAGTGATGCAGAAGTACGTACTGGCCATATTCTACACTGCTGGTGAATGTTGTGACAGTTTTTGTTTGTGACTGCTCTATCATTAGAAATGATACAGGCCAGGTGTCACCTTTTCATTCAGATCAAGCCTAAACTTTATCACTTATTTCGTGCTATGCAAGAAACCAGTGTTGGTTTTGTAAGCCACAGCGCATTGTAATTACTTTTAAAATACACTAATACAGAGATTTACTTTTACAGCACGCTAATAGAGAATTTACCAGAACCATAAATTTAAAAGTGCACTGATGTTAACAAATAAACAGTTGACAACTGGGTTGAAAAATTATCTGACATTAAAATTATAGGAACAAAAATGAAGAAAAATTAGAACAACGAATATAAGACCTAGCAAACAAAGCACTTCACACACACCTCTATGCATCCAAGATTAGTTTGCCTGATTTATCCTACATGATAGAAGTGTTTTCAGGAGTGAAGATTAATTGTATTATGGTGCTCTTGACATCCTATTTTTCCAATCCATTTGCCAGAGAGATGCTTTTAACTTTTTCATTACAAACCTTTTACTATTATAACTTTCACCTGCTGAGTTTAGGCAACTAGCAATAATCCGAAAATGCTTTTCTCGTTGAAACTATCTCTTTATATTGTTCTCATTGTATTTGAGCACATCTATTTTATGGGAATGTACATATGCAAAATACGGATGACTAATATTGCTTCATGCTTATTTTCAAAAGTATGATCAGGTTGCTTCATTTTCTAAAGCTGGATTTATGTGTAGGTTCCTGATGACTTAACACAGATGTTTTATATCATGTGAAGGTGGTTGTTTTGCAAGGGAAAAGGTAATTGTCATTTTGAAAATTGTCATTGCAGCAAACCAATGGTTGGCTGAACGAAAGCATTGCCTACCCACCAGCTCTGCTGAAGTGATTGTAGGAGGGGATACTTCATGTTTGCTTGAGACTGAGAAAGTGTGAAAGTCCTTCCAAATGGACTTTAAGACAAATACTGCTCTAGCAATATCCTCCAGGATGATGTGCTTCTAAAAAAAAATTCTGGTGGGAGAACAAAAAGGCAATTCTTTTCCCTTCTGGGATGTGTAGAATTGTTTTGAAAATGTCTTTGTTGAAATAAAAGGAAGTAATTGGGGGAAAAAACAACCTTAAATGTTTTATGAGAGTGAATGTCTTTCAGCAAGGATTTTGTTTTGAAAGATACCAATTTTAAGTATCTGAAAACTCGGGGCAACCCCCATCTTCACAGGAATCTCCACATCTGAATATATGAAAAGCACTTGAAACAAACATTTTGGAGCTCTCATTCCTTAGGTTTGGATCTTGATTAGGATCATGAACTCTTCTTTCAAGGGGATAATAAAGTTCCTTTCTCTCCTCTGTCACTTTTTCCTGCCTTTCGTCTTGAAGTACTTTAGAGGGTTGGGGGTGTGTGAATGTGATGTACAAACCCCAAGACTGCAGTAGCAGGCTTGTGGCAGAAGCAGAGGTGGCCCGTCATCCTTCAGGTGGTTGTGGGGGAGGCTGAGTGCTCTGACAATCCAATCTGCCTTGTACACTGTGTGGGTTAAGCACACAGCTGCATATGTATAAGGCTGAATGTTATTCCTCACTAGAAATGATGGGATGACTCCTGTATATGTGTGCAGTATAAATATTCAGGGAAAATGCTTTGGGATGAAAGGCTGCACATAATGATCAGATATTATTAAAATGTCAGGTAGCTCTGGGCATTGAAGAACTGTCTCCCTGTGGAGATCATGAAATTTAAAGTTAAAAAACTTTTTGTGATTTGTTGAGTGGGTGGCTGAATGGGTTTTATCATTGTGTCTCAGAGTTCTCCCTTCTCCTCCCTCAGATGATGGGAATTCACTCCAGTCAAAAGCCAAGTTACAATGCCACTTTGGCACTTCTAATTAAGGACAAGGGAAGTGATACGATTTCTTGCTGCACATTAACAAAGGGGTTATTGCTACAGCCCAGATCTGCTTCAGGTAGCACAGTCCGTGTCAGAATATACCTCTGGTCTGCTGTAGCCATTTGGACTTTGTAGGGTTAGATCGTGGCTGAAACCACAGGGACTGTGATTGAGCCAGCAGAGAGATCTGCACCATGCTAATGAAACTCTATAGCTGTCCTCTAATGTGCTGAATGAGGGCTGGGGTGGCAAAGTGGGGACCTCAGGGGGACTTGATCTATCCATGTTTAAGAACTTCTGAAGGTTGAGCAGCCTCTTTGACAACATGATCCTAAATAGCCAGTTAAACTTGTGTTATTTTTCAGGCCTCATGGCATTAAATTAATGAGGTGGTCATTCCTCATGCCTGACGTGGCAAGTAGGAAAGCTGCTAATCTGCGAACGGTCATAGCTGCTAGAATTTATCATACTCCACATGCCTTAAATTGAAGGAAATGAGAACAAATGAGTGATGGTAGGGCTACAAATAAACACCTGGAATGGAAAAGGCAGGGAGTAGAGAGGCACACCCACTCCTCACCCGCTGGTCCTGGTCCCACCAGGACAGAAGAACCTGAATACAGACAGTACATGGGTGTCTGTATTCCTCAGGGTCTTTACACCTCGCTCCAGTCAGGGTCCAGGGTTCTTGCACCTTCTTCTAACAACATAACACACCTACGATGAGAAACCAAACCTCACACGTGTCTCATCAAGGGGCTATACTCATCCTTGCACTGCACCATTAATCTTTCTTGTTCTCTTTAGACAACTAACCTTGTTTGTTAAATGAACTAGATGCCCAAATACAATCTTGCAAAGAGGAGCAGTGACAACAGAGGGGCTGGAGAGCACATGTAGTTCACGTTCTTCTCAGGAAATGCAGCTTTGAACCTTCTCAGGTGGAGGAGAGAAGCAAACCCCAACTTCTGTCATCCCCAGCAAGGGACGTAACCCTTGAGCTCTTGGGTACTGCAAGGCTGCCAGCAACCTCTCCCTACCCTCAAACGCACCCAGCTGTCATCACCTCACTTTTTGCAGCACCCATCTGCTCCCTTATGCTCCTGAAATGCCTGCTGCAAGGCCAGAGGACCCCAGCCAAGCCAAGGCTGCTACTCCCTGCCTCATGTCAGTTTGTGGAGGTTGAGGTTCACAGCTTACGAGTCCCAGGAACCCAGAAAGCTCAGGTAGAAAAGAAACACACATTTCCTGATGTCTGCAAGCCCTACACTGGGGTTTTCTGGCCTATAACTTAGGGCCAAATTGCTTTTATATTAGTCACGTAGAGCACGTTATTTTTATCATAAGCCTGTGTTCTTCTGCAAAGAGCAAGTCTTTTGAAAGGGGATTAGCCAGGAAATGGCTGTTGCACTCACAAGGGAGTGAAGCAAAAGCATCAGCAATCACTTGGGATCTTCATCAATAAAAGCAGCCAACTTTTGTCCCATACTCCCAAACCACTGGGATGATTTGAGCAGGCCTTGCGCTCTTCTAGCTCCTTCTCCTCTCCCTGTGTTCAAAGGACCTTTTCATCTCCCCTGGCTTGATATGGAGCAGTCACACAGCACCGAGGTGCCCCATCCTAGTGTGTACTAACACATACACTGACATGGGACGTTCACAGCAGGTACCCTTGGAAAAATCTTCTATTAAAGGTTTGCATAATGGAATGGAATAAGAATGGAACTCAGAATTTGATGGAATTACATACTTCTCCAAAAGTTGAATGGGGTTTGCTTTTTAAATCTTTGCCCGGTTTGTTGCAAATATGAGCCTCGATTAAGAGCTGTCTTTACTTGTCTTTGGTAAAGATCATCAGTGATTAACCACACTATGTGAAAAGAGAACACTAAGGTGTAGTTAGGAATAGAATCACTTTCAGTGTAGCGTAAAGTGAGCAATTTAGTAAAACAGTTGAAATACTTCACCCTGGGTATACTCCTCCTCAGAACCAGGATTCATCTGGTAACTGCTTGAAAACCGAATACAGAGGGGAAAAAATTAAAGGAAGAATCAGCAGCAAATGTAAGATGCTTGGATGAACTTGATAAATGCTCTGGTAACAGCTTCAAGCATTCAAATGGAAAAATGTATCCCTACTTAATATTATTGATTTCACGTCTGGAGAAAAACCCACAGAATATTGTGTCCAAGCTGCTGGAGTTGCTAACTGGAGGCAGACAGATGAATGAGGTCAAAGCCATTACTTTGTTCAAACAATGAAACTCAAACAGAGCAAAAAGCTGGTAAAAAAAGTTGTGGTGAAATCAGTTTCACTCTCTGAAATATATTAATTTGATTATACCTTGGTGATAATGAAGCCACCCTAGAGACTTTCGGTGAAATCCTGGCTTTTTAACCTGATGGGAATTTAATTATTGACTTCAACAGAGTCAGGACTTTACCATGAGATTGCAATCTGGGCATTCAAAATGCTTCTGCAACCACGATCCATCTTGCTTTGGTCTGAACTTGGAGGACTGATACTCCTGACTACCATTCTATGGCACTTTTACAAAGGATAGGAGTTACTCACAGGAGCTACCTTCCATCTGAGGAAGGCAGATAGCCATCAGGGGAGAGCACCAAACTCCCGGAAAAAGATCACTGCATACTTCTAAAATGAGGCTTGTGTAAAAAGTCTCCCTTTCTCTGTTAACAATGGATGGACAGCATGGATGTTAAACTTCCCACCTCCAAAATAGGGATATATTCACCAAGGCTATATAACTATGCATGCCTGTGCCCTGTGTATACTGAACTCAGCAGTAAGCAAAAGGACATCTTTGATCAAAACACAGAATTAACCTATATACAAGAGGCTTCACAGAAAGCCACTGCACTCAGAGAAACAGCAGAAGAATAAATTGCCTTTATAGAGTTAGACACCAAACATTTGATTAGCATTTTCAGTTTGCAAAATGCTCTTTATTGGAGCACACTTCCCAGGCAAGATTTTTTTTTTTTTCACATTGGGACTAATCAGGTCCCAAGAATCTGGGAACATCCTGCAAGAGGATTATCTCTGAAATGATAATTGTCCATTGGCCATTATTTTCTCTTAAGACAGAGATGTGAATTAAATTATCATTATATGCAGCAATAAAGAGGAAATTAAAGGGGGGTGGGGGGTGGGGAGCAGATTAGAAGCAAAAAGCAATCTTTTCCTGTGGGGCTGAAGGAAATGAATGCTCACTGACAGCACCTCTGGCAGTCCTGGGTGTTGAAGTCTCTGTTAACACCAGGCCAGGATCCTGGGCTCTATGTACTGCTTGAGCCTGACATTTGGCCTTTCCTGCCACAGAGTATAGCTGGGAAGCATCAACAGCCATAACAAATATTACTGCATGTACCTTGCAAGTCACTCATGAAACACCCTGATGACTTTACAGAGCCTTGTAAGATGATTTGCTTTCTGAAAATTACAGACGTACTGGCAACACACTAGAATTTCAGGTTTTTACCCTCTCCAGGTTTGTGTGTGAACTGCTATGGCATGAAAGGTAACATAGCAATTGCTCCAGCCTCTTAGTTAGCTGTGCTCAATTATTCTGCAAAAACAAAACAATAAAATGAAGAATGACTCCTTTATAGTTTTGGCACATTTCAGGAGGGATGTTTTTCTTTTTTCAAAGGTGTCCAGATACTTCTTTCCCTTTCAGGATGGTCCCACATAATGGAAATGTAGAAGGCATATACATTTTGAGCTGTTCAAGATGCCAAAGTGCTACTGTAGGTTTCCTTCCTGAGGAAGCATCTAAATAACTGATATGGCTCCTGGGTATGACAGAAAAGGCACACCAGGATAGGTCTAAGTATATATTTTGATCTGTATCTGCTTTTGCTAGGAAAAATATGACCAGTTTTTATTTTAAGAAACAATATTTTCTAATTTAAAATATGATGCAGACCAGTGTCATCAGCAGAAAGCCAGAGGACTGCAGGAAATAACCTTTTTAAGATTACAGTATGGGATTTCTTGATGTGTAGGCAATGTGCCTAAAGTTTCTACTGTCCTTTCTAGGAGCCTGATTTTCTGCAGAGTAAGTAATCTAAATATGCCATAGTGTGAAGATTAGATTGTGTGTTCAGCGTACAGACATATGTTGCCATTTTTCCTAACCAACACCTCCCACTATTGTTCTGCCTGTAAAGGTATTTCATTTGCTGAATTCAACCTGTCAACTGTAACAAATATGTCCTAATCCCATTATATGCATCACAGTTCACTAACAACCACGTAGGAGACACCAAGCCTTTTTCTCTTTGATCATCCCAGATTTTCATGCTGGCCAAAGGCAACAACCATGAAGTCTGCTGAGAATAGATGTGGAGAGACAACCTGCAAGGCACAACACCTGAGCACTACATATTTGATATAAATGACAATTGTTTAAAAGGTACCTCGACTTCCACTTTACAAAGTTCATTACTGTAGCAAATGCTTTAACAGCCATTCTTTCCCTCTATTTCTCTATTTCCATTTGTGCTGCTATGCCTTCTCTGATTTCATGGTGGCATAATTGTTGAATACATGGCTGCAACTGTGACTCAATAATTGTACCTGTCTGGTTTCCCTCTTCACCATTAATTTAAGTATTGACTTCTTTTCTTAGGAGTCTAATATTGCTCTGACATCATCATGGGAAGAGCTCATGGAAAAGAGGGGCTGAAAATAGTTTCTATCTTATGGAAAATGCAGGCATTTAAAGAATCCCTGCAATCACAAACTGGAACAAAGCATTACATTTTGAAAAATTTACCATTAATCAAAGATTCTGAAATATTTTGGTTTAGATATCTGGGAATGATGAAACACCCTCTTTACATGATTAAAATGTTTCATTTTAATGCTATTTCAACTATTATATTGTATAAAAATAATACTTTCAGGCCCTTCAGTTTTAGTCAGTTACATATAAGCCAGAATTATAAAAGTTGAAGCATTAAAATAATTTTCCTTTAAAACATTTCAATCTTGAAAAACACTGTTTCATCCACATTTTTTGGAGAGGAAGCAAGTTCCTTTAGAAAGTGTCTAAGTCTTACATTTCTAAACTCCTTTATGAAACCTGCAAGCAGCCATTGTACAAAGACAAGTTTTTAGGTGGTAACTGTGAGCATTTGAAGATCATGAGTGGATTAATGTCTTTATTTTGGTTTTCAAACAGGATTTTTCAAAGGGACAATGAGACGCTGTGCAGACAGGCTGCAATTGCAGATTTGTTGGAGCTATCAGACAATATTGAATGTCTCCTGTCCAAATGCTGAGAGCTATGAGGCTCTATTGACTTCACTGCGGAAACAGACCGCAATGAATGAGATTCAGGAAAGGATTAAAAAAGAGAGGACAACATCTCCTTATCACAAAACATTTCATAAAATTTGAGCCTTACATTCAGGTTTAAAATAAAACTGCTTTCCTGGCTGTGCCATTAGACACATCGACTAAAATAGATGTTAAACTGTATTAGTGTTCAGGCTGTTGCTAGTTCTGTTGGCTGGGACTAGGATATCGTATATAATCAGTTTTAATTTTCATATGTTTATGACAAAGAGCAAAGCTGCACGGTTTGGCTGACAAACATAGCAGGAAAGTTTTCCTTTTTTCTCTCTGCCCTTATCCGAATTGCTGTTTTGACTGCAATCATTACGGGAATAACAGGAGCATTTTTTTGGCAGCAGGTTTTAAAAAACATGACCTTAACAAGTCCTTTAACGATTTTGGACAAAATAATGACTCAATGAATTAATTTAGTCCTCTTGAGCAAATGAACTGTTTTCAAATTATACACATGTATATGAATCACTTCCCTCAGAGCTGAAATATGGCCAGACTTGCTCAGCTGCAAGGTGGCAGCCACAGAGACAAACGGTATAACTTTGTAGCTTGAGTAATCCTGGACAGGACACTAAGGCAAAGCATTTCTCTTGCAGTCGTTTCCATGGTATCTTTAACACCCACATGCAGCAACTAGGACATTGGTTGTTAAAGTCTCATCCAAATAAATCCTACAAAGTAAATTGCATGGAACCCAATTTATCTACCTCGAAATGAAGTTTGTAGGGATTTGAACCTGTGGCTTCAGGAAAAAAAACCAACCCACCAGTCACTTCAAACCTGATGTGCAAATCATTCAGCTATTCTGTCAGCTTTAAGACATAAATAGTAAATTTGAGACCATATGCATGCATATATATATACAGATAAAACTATACATGGATAGCTGTACCTACATTTGCCTGAGATTCATCATGCCCATTGATTTCTGCTAATTCCTTGGCGCTTTTTAACTGCAAAGAGTAAACAAAAACCAAAACAGAACAAAACAAGCACATTACTTAAGTATTTCACACAGTTATCTTTGATTTATTTGAAGGAGCATTTTATAAAGCTTCCAATGAGAAAAACAGATGGAGCATATAATTCTAATGAGTTCTTGCTCAAACCATTTTGAAACCAACATACTTTAGGCTTGATAGGTTGGCAAAAAAAAAAAAAGAAAATAATAAGATTGGGTCATTATTTTTTAAATAATAAGATTAGAAAGTAGTTTCAAGGCATAAAAAGTGTACAGAATTGGCACTCAAGAATAATAAATGATTTAATTTCCCATTCTCGTTGCTATTAATTTAAACTTTACAATATTTGCAAGTTGCCACTAGCTAAATAGTGTTTTGCTAATGATTAGTTTTGAATGATATATTTTGAGCTGTTTAAGATGCCAAAGTGCTACTGTAAGTTTCCTTCCTGAGGAAGCATGTAAATAACTGACATGGCTCCTGGGTATGACGGAAAAGGAGGTGAGGAGCAGAACAGTTCTTTTATTTAACCAGTGGCAGGAAGAACTGAGGAGACGTTGCCAATTTCAAATATCTCATCTGTACCAAACTTCTTTATTTTTATTCATCTTGAATTAGCTTTTGGAGGAAAATCCAAGATTACACTGGGGATTGTAAAATTCATTCCCAAGAGATTTAAGAAATGTTCTAGCTCATGTCTTGAGCCACAGTGAAACACTCCGTCGTTCATCCTGTGATTGAGCAAACACAGAAAGGAGGAGACACCGCAGCTCTCCTGAACCTATAAGCCATGGAGGCTGTACACTTAAATGAAGTGCCCAGAACCATTTACTCTTTAGTTAAAACTCTGAAGAGTCATGTTTTTATTCTAATTTAATTCAGAGTAGATATCTGGGTTGGGGGAGATGTGGAACAATAAAGATGGGGAACTTTCTTCTGCATTCTTTATTTTTGCCAAAGAAGATGGGGTTGGTGCAACTGTTGATGATATAACTCTGATCCTGAATGACAACAGTCCTAAAACCCAGGTGAAGTGGAACACTATTATGTTTCGATAAGGTTTCTGACTCAGAAGCGTTGGCAGACTATCACCCTAGGTGGTAGGTTACTTCCACCATCCTATTGCCATGTGGCAGCAACAGCTGAACTGCATGTGATTCAGCTCCCAGCTTCCCACAGTTTCCAATCTGACAGTTAAGGTAAGCAGGCCATGTTCTCTGCGTACCTTATTATACAGGGCTGTAAACCGCAGCAGGTCAGGAACTGCTGCTCAAGCCACTAAACCTGTCCTGATGGTGAAGGAAGGGGGCGGCAGTCCCTGATAAAGCAGTACAAAGGATAGCTGGGGACTGCAAACTCATCAGGTGTCCTGGTACGATTCACTGATGCTCATCCTTCAATACCCTCAAAAAGTCTGCAATTTATACTGACAGCAGGGTGATGCATTTCCAATGAATGCTACATGTTTTTCCTGCACTGAAAAAAACCAACCATCCTGTGAAACCACCTCTCTGTGAGGATGGCTGGTCGGAACAAGCCAAGATGGCTACTTGCAGCCAAGCACCAAAGTCAGGTATTTCTTCATCGCAGTGTGTCCGAAAGAGCCGTTTCCCGATTCTGCCAATTCTTCATTATAGAAATTCACCTCACGTGAGCAGTCCTGCAGAGTTCAGCTGAATTACTCATCTGAATAGGAGGTCAGGAGAGCACGCTCGGGTATGTAAAACTGCTCTGCACGCTAATGCCATGTCCTGAGAGCTCGAGAAGTGCTGTTCATTACTTACCTTTCGCCTTCCCTTTTCCAGGCTGATAAAGTGCTGTCACCCCTTGGTGACTGCTGGCTTCCTGGGCAATGCCCCACATGCATTCTGCTGGTGACATACCACTCCCCCGTGAGCCACACGTGTCTGATGGGAGAGTGGGCTCAGCCTCTAGCCTACATTGGTCTGGCAGGCTTTCACCCCACCATGGTTTCCCACCATCACTGCCCTGTCACTGCTCCAGCGTTTAATTGAACTGTAATGCAGACAGGATGCTTGAGCCTTTCCATCTCTATTGTTTGCCATGCTCTGTAAAGGATGCCAGAGCTCAGGCAAGAAGGTGCTAGCATGCACATCTACACTAGGACCACTGCAGTAGGAGGTGGAGGTGAACTGGTGGAGATAATGGTGGAAAACCTGAGGGTAGAAAGTGTACAACTGCATTCCCACAGGCTGAAGGGGTAAAACCCCTTTTTTTCCATTTTTTTCCATTTTTACCCATTTTTTCAAATTCAAATTTAAATTATATTCTTCTCTTTTCCTGAATAGTGAAATTTTGGAATAGGAACTTCAGAAAAATATACAATATTGGAAACCCAGGACTTGCCTTACTCCCTAGGGAGGCTCTGTTACAGGTCAGGGGCAAGTGTGATGTTACCAGCAGAAAACATGCTCAGGCAACACACTGAACTAGTGCCAGCAACAACCAAGGGCCTGCTTGAAAGGACATTAGAAGGGTTGAGGAGTCAGAAGACTTTGATATGTCTAATACCACAGTGGGCTAGGTCTGACTTAAACCACTGGGACTAAATCTGACAACGAGAGCTGGCGGCCACGGGCCAGATCTGATCCAGAAGCCTTTTGGCTATAGTAATGCAATATGGTGCACAAGCAAATGGGACCTTTCCCAGGAGGCCATCCCAGCCTGGATGCAGCTGGGTTGGTGCAACTGGATCAGGGCGAGATGTGCTGAGCCAGCAGATGTGCTCAGACACAGCTGTACTTCCCTGTGCAAGCATGCCCGTGGTGAGGCTGGGCTGGACCCCTCTGCCAGCTTGAGATGGAAAGGCAGATTTTACCAAATGTGTCAGAAAATCAAGCCATGGAGTTGAGGCAGGAGCCCGGTGCTATTTATTTTTGAAAGAAATGTTCATATTTACTTGACTCTGCTGGATGATTTTCAATACCCATTGTGGATAAAACACACAGATGAGCTGTGGTGCTTGTAAAGGAAAGCTGTGAGCCTTGGCAAGTGGGGGTCATTACTACTAGAGCTTCTGCTGTTCTGCAAAGTTTTGGAACTCATTCAGGGTTGCTGGAGAAGCACAGTGGCTGTGTAGCGCTCCTTAGGAATTCTGGCTACTTACAGTCTTGGCCTTAGGCATGTTTCAGAGCTAATTCTCAAGGGAAATGCAGATCCATCCTGCCTTTCTTCCAGCTACTGTTTCATCTGTCTGCCTAGCATGAGCGCACATTTGATTCGCAATTAGTAGGAGTCTGCAGAGATTCAGGAGTCTGCCCTGGTGGTCCCTGCTGGGGCCTTTCATTGTAAGATCTTCCTATATATTTTTGCAGCATTTAATTGCTACCAAGATATAAAATAACTTTGTGAAATTTCTTTTTTTTTATATTCATAGCGTTATACCTTGAATGTCATGTAAAAATGTAAATGAGATGCAATTAACTCAAGAGATCTGGTAGATTCTGTGTTTATAAAGATTCTGTCATTACTAAATCCATTCTTCCTCATGACATTTTGTGTAACACAGTCTTGCATCAGCTCTCATTTAGAAGGTTATCTTTCTAACCATAAGTGCTAAAAACATGTATCTGAGCATAAAATCTTCTTTTTTTCCCCGAATCTAAATTATTAGTTTCTAGAATATATTTGTCACTTGATATGTTCAGAGAAATGTTAGATGTGGAACAATGTCACAGTTTTCATGATGAGCATTAAAAAGTCTGAAATAGGCATAATTCACTTTTCCCAATATGTACATTAAATGTATAAATCTGTCTGCATACATATTCAGACATACATGCAGGAAAATCTTGAACATAAGAATAATCAGCATTTTGAATCTCTGCCATCTAAGCAATTCAGATCCCACACTCTTTAAACTGAAAATACTTCACTAAATATATGTATTGGGTTTGCATGGCAAGGTTTTGGTAGCAGAGAGGGCTACAGGGATGGCTTCTGTGAGAAGCTGCTGGAAGCTTCCTCTGTGTCTGATCTACTGCTGGCCATAGCCAAGCCAATCAGTGATGGTGGCATCACCTCTGGGATAACATGTTTAAGAAGGTGGAAAAAAACTGCTGTGCCACAGGAGAGGAGGGGAGTGAGAATATGTAAGAGGAACAACTGCTGTAGACACCAAGGTCAGTAGAGAAGGAGGGGCAGAAGGTGCTCCAGGCACCGGAGCAGAGAGAGATTCCCCAGCAGCCCGTGGTGCAGACCATGGTGAGGCCGGCTATGCCCCTGCAGCCTGGGGAAGACCCCACACCAGAGCAGGGGGATCCCCAAAGGAGGCTGTGACCCTGTGGGAAGCCCATGCTGAAGCAGGCTGCTCCTGAAGGATGGCACCCCATGGGAGGGACCCATGCTGGAGCAGTTTGTGAAGAACTGCAGTCCATGGGAAGGGTTTATGTTGGAGAAGTTCACGAAAGACTGTCTCCAGTGGGAGGGAGCCCACGCTGGAGCAGGGGCAGAGTGTGAGGAGTCCTCCCCTGAGGAGGAAGGAGCAGCAGAGACAGCGTGTGATGGACTGACCACAGCCTCCACTCCCCATCTCCCTGTGCTGCTGCAGGGGAGGAGGTAGAGAAATGGGGAGCAGAGCTGAGCCCGGGAAGAAGGGAGGGGTGGGG
>NW_010232494.1:2941-38155 GCF_000690775.1 Eurypyga helias | reverse complement strand
CGTTTTTACTTCTTATTAACCGACTGTCATTTGATAGGTTATAAATTAAACCAATTTCACAAGTCGTATCTGTTTTGCCTGTGAAAGTAATTGGTGAGTGATCTCTCCTTGTCCTTATCTCAACCCACGAGCCTTTTGTTATATTCTCTCTCCCCTGCCCAGCTGAGGAGGGCAGTGACAGAGCAGCTTTGGTGGGCACCTGCCCTCCAGCCAGGGTCAACGCACCACACTATTTTAGCTCACAGTTTATATAGAAAGGATGAAATAAGGTCTCAAAGCAGAGACTGCCTGTGCAGCACAGGTGGGGGCTTGTGATTTCAGTGTGTCCGAGCCACATGGTTTATACAGACAACATGTATTTGTGCCCACTGTATTTGCACACAAAGCACTGTTTCATCTCCACATTTACAGATTTACCCCCAGATTTTCTTTTTGCTATGTAACTATCCATCTTACCATGGATACAATACTATCAAATACACCTCTTAGCGTCATAGAACACCTTATTATTGAAGAAGGTATAATAATCAGATGTACAGAGGTTTGCTTCTCACTGTGTAAATATTTGCATTGATAACTATTTTTTTAATGTCATTACGACAAAACATTTTCTATACTCATATCTGCATGAATAACACAGGAGATGCCAAGCTCTTTCTATTCAATACTTGAGCTGTTTTCTTTCAAACATGTATGTTTTTCAGGAATATTTAACTCTCAAAACATTTTTTTTTTTCCAAATCAGAGCAAAAACACACGTTCCTGATATTTATGTAGAATAACAAAAGAAGAAATGTTACTCAAGACATGAAATTCAGTATTGGGTAGTATAAAATAAGGGTCCCTTTTCACTCTGTTTTCTCAAACTCTGTGTTAGTCTCAGCTGCCTTCACAAATGCTAATCAGAGCAGACACACAGGCCACGTAAGGTTATGTCTTGCTCACAGCGCAGTCAGTGGTCAGACTCCTACGGATCTTGGTGGTGAAGCTGTGAGCCCTCCAGCCCCCCAGCATGCCTAAACTGCCATTTTTCTCCCACCTGAAGCACTCACCTGTTCCTGCAGAACTTTAAGCATCGCTTGTGTATGTGTTTGCTCTTCCTTGGCTTGCTCCAGTTCGGATTTTTTGTTATTTAATTCTTCCTGTATGCTCAGCAATTGCTGCACAAACAAAAGAAGTTTCTGGTTAGCACCGCCTGGATCCAACGCAGTTTTAAATCTTCGGTTTGATAAATCCTCATTTCGAACAATGCTTTGCAGCCTGCTCCTACATTTCTTATTGTTGCATAATCTGCTGTGTCTAAATGGGCCAGAGGTAAATTATTTTCATCTGCATCTCCTTCTGCAGCAGTGCTCCACAAGTAAGGCATCTGTTAATGTGCGTTAAGCTATTTGTTAGATTAAAGTAGAAACTCCTGGTACAGTGTATCACCCACAGAGCGACTGTCACATTCATCTGAACCAAAATCGTATTTGTAGAAGTATATGCTGTGGTTTTAATAACACTAGGGTAAACACTATGGTACATAAATAATTTAAAAGCACAGCCCTTTAATATAATTAGTCATTGGCCCACAGCCATTTTCATTCTATGCAAAGCAATATTCTGGAAAGCTTTCACACCGAGTTGCCAAGAAGACAAAAGCTTTCCTTTTTTTTTTTTTTTTTGTCCTTGTGCTGTGATATTTTATTAGATCAGGAAGACTGACGCCCTACAATCAATATATCAGCCAGGAAGACTGCTGATCTGAGCTGTCAAAACAAAAAGCTATGACCAAACCCTGTTTTTTATGAAGAGAATTCTGGGATGTAGGGACATCTTCAAAAGCCCACATCCCCTGGTGTTGGTTAGCTTTAGGTTTTGCCTAGATTTGTTGTGACTGTCAAGAGCAGGTCAATAGATCTAATTAATTCTGAAATGATTACCTATTTTTCTATGGGTGTGATGAATGTTAGATTGCTGAAGAGCAGGAGGAGACAAACAGGAGATTAAAAAGGAGTTTATGGTGCTTTCCCTTAGTGATCAAAAAAGGAAACTCTGATTTTCTGGGGAAACATATTGCTTGTAAGGACACTCCCTTTTAAGGACTACTTGAATGAGGAATTGCTTTACTAACTTACATTACTGATCTAGCCATGTATCTAAACATCTAAAGCTTAGTGTACGCTTGTGCGTAGGACTGGCGACTTTAACTCAAGCAGATGCTGCAGGTGTTCAACATCTTGCTAAGTTACCGGTGGCAAACCTAGAAATCATCCCTAGCCTTGTTCCACTGCACTGGAAGTCCCAGGCATCAAAGGACTTGGCGGCAGTATTGTTTTCAGAGCTGCTTGGAAACTGATGACGTTTCAGGGACTGATGGAGGTATTGGTAGTGTATTTCTGTTGCAAGGAAGCAAAAATATGATGGATTAATTCAGCCACTGAAGTAAAAATACATGTGGGTATATGTCTGGTTATATCTCACACACTCTAAAGTACAGCTGGGTTAGGATTTTGATGGATCTCCCCTCCTGGACTACTCCCTGGGAGCTTCCAAGAGACATTCAGGTATGTGTATTCACTCTACCACAACACAAGAGCATTTCAAATCACAAGATTTTACATGAAATAACAAGGTCTGTCCCACTGAGGCTCTTGTCCCATCAACTTTTTTTTTTTTTGTGGGAAGCTCTACTTCTGGCATTTCCTGACTGGGGATGGATTGACATCTCAGGTCTATGTTCACCTTGCCTGCTGGGTACTACTCCCTACATTTTCAGAAGATACATTGAATTTGTATATACTGTCATATGTCACACACTAATACCCACGAAGGTCCTTAGTGCAGTTATAGCTTTCCAGACATTTCATAACATTTTAGCCCAGAAGGAACCATTTGGTCACCTCATGTAACCTCCTGTTATTACAGACCATTAAGCTTCACCCGAGATAGCTCTAGCTGATGTCTGCAATTTAGTAAGGATGGACTAAAGAAAGACTAAGGGAGGGGTTAAGAAAGGACTTCAAACCTCAGACGAGAATCAGAGCATACAAGACACTGGAAAGATAGCATAAGCCCTTTCAAGGGTCACTAGCTGAGACACCTGAGGTTTGGTAAACAGATGAGACTTCTAATAGGGGCTGGTGAAATGTCCTCTTCTTCTCAGGTACAACCTGTTTGACCTTACACACCCAAACATGGCAAGGGTTGTTAAGAGAAAGGAGTGACATTCTCATACAATCTCTTCACATTGTCGAGCCTTCTTTGGGTGTTTATGTCTCACCAGCATGGCCAGCCTCTGAGGATTCAAAGGGAAGAGCCAAAATGAATGAAAAGACCCTCATACAATGTCAGAAATGCATCTAGCCAATTACGTACTGGGGGAGGGAAGACCTTCTTTGCATCTCCAGGAAATCAGCTGCAACCTTGAAGCATGGGATTCGATTATAATAATTGTGTCAGTGCAGTGCTACAAGTACTAGGGAGCCTAAGGAGAACCTCACAACAGATCTTGTTTGGTCCACAGCCTCTAAAAAGAAGTGAATAGCTATGCATATCCAAGGAGAACATCACCACCATCCAGACTGCACGTTCATCCTTGTTCAGAGATTTTACTCCAGCTTCTGGGACAAACCCTAGAGACCATCCTTCTAAACAATATAAACACCCATCTGGAAGATCCCAAGTGAGTTTTCAGTCCATCTCTGCCCCTCAAAAGCCTTTTCACTACTGAATGACTTTTACAAATGGGAAACTAAGTTTCACTTGCAGGTTGAAGTTGTTACACTTCACCAGAACTGAAATCTCTTTCCCCATCTTACCCACCCCTTCCACATGGTTCTTCCATGGCCAAGTTCTACATACCGCAGATCAGAAACTTCCAGTTTTATTTTTACATCTCCCACAGTGATTTAGTCTAATCACATCCCTCTTCCTTTGATCATGACTTTTTCTGTTTTGTGTTTGAGGCAATTTTTCCAGAACTGACCGAGCATGGGAGGAAATGGTGTGGAAGACACTCCCTGAGAGCACAAGGGAGACAGATCTTCTTTGCTCTATGTCTTGGAACTTGGCTCTGGACCAGCCAGAAAGAGGAATCCCAGGAAAACATCCCATGTGCTCAGTTTCCCTGGGGTAAGAGAGTGTATTCTGGTTGCTGTATGAGCTGTGAAGCACTTGGTATGAGATAAAACCTTCCAGCAGTCTTAATGGTTAAACTGCCAGCTACTGCAGCCTTACTGTGTGTGCATAGGCTCCTATTTTTAAAGACAGCAAATGGGTCTTATTTTCACCGGGATGGAAAATAGAGTATCTGTAACTGAGGTACCATATTCCCACTCACACATAAGGCTTTTCATTCACAGAACTGGGACCTTCCCATCCAACCCCCAAAGACGTCAGAATTGTTTAAAACTTGTGGCCATCCCATGGGGGCTTAATCTTCTTTCTTTTCCTCTCCCTCATATTTATCTCTAAAAGCTGCAGAACCTGCTCATTTTGCATGGGTCATGTTCTGAGATTTCTTTTTCCTGAGCAGTTGATGCTACTACCAGGAAGTTGTAACAGGGAGTTATACCTGCCAAAAAGCATATTTTTTCCCTTCTAGTCTCATTTTGGAAAATGAAGAAATAGCATTGACTGAAAAAAATATCAGCCTTAGACAGCCAAACAGCATGAAAAAAATTCAGCACAAACATGTGATCTTTAGCAAAATTAGAAGTAAATGGGAAGAGTATCTTATACTGGCAGGAACGAGGCAAGTTTCATAACAGGGACTGCTGTCACGCCTGCTTATTAACAGAGCCTCTCCATAAAGATTGTAATGAATGATGCCAAGATAATGTTATTTAATTATTCAAAATTATTTTCTTTTTCATGTAAATGTGCTTATTAAAAATTGATCCTATAGATATTTCTTCTGCCCTTCAGATTGCTGTAAGCATACACCACGATCAATTAAAATAAAAAATTGTTCTTGGTTTTAATGTTTGTGTTGTCTGATACTGTTCCACCTATTTCGCCATCTCATCCAGTGTTTCTGCTACAGCCCCCTCCCATGCCCACCTACCCACACAGCATTTGCTGCTCTGCTTCCCACCTGTTATATCCTGCTGGATTGTCTCACAGCTACTGTCAGTGCAGCTGTCAAAGTGTCCCTTCCTTTAACCTTATCTCACCTCTCCGGCCATTCCCTTTAATCCCTCATGTCCCCAACTTTGTGGCACAGCCATAGCGTTCAGACAGCAGTTTCCTCAGGCAGAAGAGTGACTTCTTGGTTACAGGGCCAGGAAGTACCTCGTTCATTCTTCTATTGTCTTCCAGTGGTCCTCAGTGTGCAATTCTCTGAGGTTCCCTTGCAAGTTATGCAAGGGCCTTTTACCTGAGCCAAAATCCCAGTGTCAGGAATCAGAAAAGCATCCCTTGGTGCTCATTGCAGTTCTGAGGATCCTGGAGACACCTGCACAGCCTAGAGCTCCACCAGCACCAGTCTGGAAGCTCAGCTGGTCTACATGCAACCAAAAACTGTTTGTCACCAAGCCTGCCAGGTTGACCCTAAGAGATGAAGCCAAGTAGTAGGTCCAGACCAGACACCACTGATATCCTCTAACTGGCATTTCCAGAGAGGAGACAGGAAAGGAGAAAGAATTAACCTACAGGCTGTCTCTCCAGGAATCAATCAGTGCATTTTACACAAGACATGCAAGACAGATTGCTTGTTTCCAGTGGCAGCTCTGGAGCTGCTCTGTATAGAAGTGGTAAATATCACTCTCAAGTGTTAAGCTTCCTTCATTCATGAGCACCAAATCGTCCCTGTACAAAAGCGGGTGGCTAATTTCTTTATATGGGGGGGAAGGGTGTGTGTGTTTTATTTTGTTTGGGTTTTTTTTGGTTTTTTTCTTTTCACACATTCCCACCTCCAGTGCTGAATCTCTGTCAGAGACAGTTCAGTACCGCCCATATTGCGTAGATCTCAAAAGTGCAGACAGAAAATTACCATCTTAAACCAATCTTTGCAGCTTCTGAAACATTAAATATAGATGGCATTATTGAAGCCAGCTGAATTACTCAGGCTGTGTACAATGCGGTGCCAGCGTGGCCAAGAATGCTAACAACCGAACAACACACAGTGCCTCGAAATATATGAGAAGCCCTAAAGGGAACGTAATAGCCTGCTGTTGTGTACCACTGTGCAGCCATGAAATACTCCTTCTCTTTCCTCCTCCCTGCCCACCCTTCTTCACTGTTCCCCAAAAGGCAATGTTACACGTGTACATTTAAATATAAATTATGGACATACCTAGAAGTGTGGTCACACAGGGAGCCTAGCAGGACAGAGAAGGGTCTCCGAAGGTTTCACGCTGGAAACCATCAACTTAGCATGCTATGAAAAGGGAGGCAGATCAGAAGAGACCACAGGGCATGAGGCTGTACTTAAGACACTGTAAGGCTGACAGAATAATGAAAAAGGAAAACCAACATTTGCCACAAGTCTAGCACTTATACCACTGAATGGTCCTGTCCCTGCTATTTTGGTTGTGGTGTTCTCTACAGCCACTTGAAATGAAGTGTTAAAAGGGTACAAAGACCTTAAAGAAGGGGAAGTAAAGAAGAGCAGACGAAAGAACACCTCTGAGGTGGTAACGCTGATTTTGATCACATGTTGTGCAGGCAGTTTCAGCAAACCTAGCCTGTTTAGCTCCAGGAAGGGGGCGCAGGCTCTGTCTCCCATTTCTGGAGTAGCTGCAGAGTGTCCAGAAAAGATCTGTGGCAAACTCTTACGAAATGAATTTTTCAGTCAAAGAGGGCTCAGTTAAGCTGTCTTACACAGTTTAACTGAGCCAAGCCAGTGGAATGGCCATTTTAGACACCTAGTGAACTCAGGCAAACTGAATTATCCTATCCATATAATGCTTGGGGCAGCATATTACTCTCCACTTACTACCTATAGGGAATAAATGGGGAGATGTGATTCACTAGGTGCCTAAAATAAAGGCAAAACTTAAGTGCCTCAAATAGGAAGGCTATATCGCAAACAAGGGTTCCTTTTTCAGTCCCAATGAAACTAAGGCTTTGCACACTAAACAGTAACCCTGGGAAGCAGTTCTCACTTGTGCAAAAAGCACAGCCCTTTCCCCTAAACTACACTAGAATCAGAGGTCTAAAAAAGTATGAAATCACAGGCATTGAAAGGAATGCATAGTTCACTTAAAAATTAAGCCACTCACTTATGCTAGCAATTTCTGAGTTTTACTGGTTTTTTTTTTCCCCCCAAGTAAAACCTTTCTGTGTCTTTCATAACTTCATTTTATACAGAGAAAAATAAGTTAGAGTTTGCCAAATGGAAAAGGACAAAAATCAGCAAGGAAAATAAACGTGTCAGAATTCTTAGAAGCTGTTCACAAATACAGAGGGGAAGGATGGTAAATATTTCTTGTCAGAATCCTCTGTAGGTAGAAGGAAAAGAAATAATGAATAAAAATGAAATCTCAGGTACACAACCAATTGCAAAATAAAAATACAAATCCCTCTCCCAGTACTTCCACAGACCATCTGCAAGAGTGTTCTTCTCTTTTTGTAAGACAGGCAAGATTTCATATCACAAATGGCCAGCACATGGCAGGCTTGAATAATGAGAAAGTGACTTCCCAGCTGAGCAAATATGCATTAGTAACAAGATGCTGATGAGGCCAGACAAATCACCAAGGAAACCAGAGAATGTGAAAGACAAGTCGAAGAACCTTTGAAATGAGCCCTCAAGGAAGTTAGCCATGTGGCAGCAGTAAGGGCAACATGCATGTCATCCTAATGCATGACACGGCATTATTAAAATAAAGTCTATGATTGTGGATTTTTTTAAGATAGTAAAAAGAAACAGTGTAATAGTGCAATGTTTCTCATCCCTCCCACCTCTTTGGGACCACCTGTGTCATAGGAACTATGTGTTATTTGGCTGGATCATGGGGTTTACAATGCAAAGGAGTTCAAACCCTGACCCTCATGCCCTGGGCTAGTGAAGAGCATCACGAGGATCAAGATCCCAGCTCCTGCTCGTTGGGCATCCACCTGCAAAGTGAGTTTTCTTGGCCCTCTAGCCAGAGGCAAAGACCATGCTGAAGGTATTATCTCCACAGGCTAACCACCTCAGAGGTGGCTGGGGAGCTGGACACACCCAGCTGGATGGGTGAATGTGTATGGTGGCACTACTGAGGAACTCTGTCCAGCTGCTTCCTTATGGAGAGGTTTGCCATGCTCCACTCCCCCTGCTATTAGATTGACTGCAGCGTTTCTATGGCTTTACAGCACTTGGAGTAGGAGCAGGCAGGACTGATGCCAAGAAATATGCCAAATGAGAAAACAGACAGATGGACACAGACATACTGAAAGTACCTAAAGAGGTAACAACTCCACCCGTTGCAACAAGCTTTGCGACTATTGAATAGAAAGAACGAATAAATGAGTTAACACATGAAAAAACGAGCTTATGAGCTATGCCTCACCCCCCCCATCTGGCCCCCCCTTCACCCCTGACTTATGTACTGAGCATGACACGCTACGGAATGAAATATTCTGAACTTCGGCCAGTTTGGGTCAGCTGTGTGAACTGTGTATCCCCCCACACTGCTTGTAGCAAGAAAGCTGGGAACACAGGTTAAATATCAGAAGCTGAAAAAAAATCCTTGAATTAGTGCAAGTACTCTTTAGCACCAACAAAAAACACCTTCTAAGTACTATTCTCAGGGAAAATCCAAAACATAGCCTCAGTACATAAGCTGGGAGTGGGCTGGGGGGCCATAGCTTGCTTGCTCCCTTGTTGGCTCGCTTGTGAGTTAGCTTGCTAGCTTGATCATTCGTTATGAGTTGGTGGGTTAGTTGGCTTTCCTGGTCATGCTGTCATTTGTGGGGCTCACTCGGATTCTGCTATGATTGCTCTCTGGCTCTGACTCTCGCTACTTCGGACCTGGTTGTGTATCAGTTGGCAGGTGATGAGCAATTGCATCTTTTGTTTTATTTTCTATTATTTTAATTACTTAGTAGCAGTATTGCTAATATTATTAGCATCACTATAATATTAATCTATATTCAATTATTAAATAGTTCTTATCTCAATTCATGAGCTTCCTTGTCTTTTCCTCTGATTCTCCCGCTTAACTGGAGGAGGCAATGGAGGTGAGTGAGTGGCTGCATGGTACTTTATTGCGAGCCGAGATTAAACTACAACAGTGTTACAATGAATTGCTTAAGAGTCAGTCTACAGCTTTCCTTTGCCAAGTAATTTTTCAGTATCTCTCTTACTCCTTAAGAAAGACAAGTTCCCTTTGGACAGCTATGGACTTTTGCAGCAAAGGAGAAGAAGATCCAAGGTCTTTAGGAACCTTACAGAATCAATCTGTCCTCTCAGAATTGACCTTCTCCCAGTTTACTAATAGATACTAAGTACAGAGATCCCTCTCTGGGATCTGATTGTCACAGCAGATTACACAAGAGCTTTGATTTTGATGGTGGCTTGTGGAGGGGAGAAGTCTGATCACAGGCATTGCATTTCATCAATAAAGCACCCTCCTACCTTTGCTAAATGAGTTGATTGGCATATTACATAGCCCTTGACTTTACTGGCAAGAGGTGAGTGGACAGGTGGGTTTACAGTTGGCTCTGATCCTGATGAAAGGAAAAGGACTGATCCCAGATTAGTGTCATGTTACTCTGCCCTCATATCTGTCCTACAAGGCAACCAGACAACATTTGGTACGATGCACAATCAAAAGAAGACACAACCATCCATTCATAGCAACGTCATCTTCTCCAACCTTTCTCCTGTATCTGCCCATTGTGGATACCTCCTCACCAGGCAATGGCCCTTCAACTGTATGCTCCCATCTTTTCTTTTATGGGACTGCAAATGAGCATGATACACCATGCTCTTCCTCAACAAACCAAATTAGCTTTTAAATTTGGTTTCCTATTCAAGAAGAAATATATTATTTATTTTGAAGGTGCATAAAAAGACCTGACACATTTTAATTAGAATGACATTAGGGAAGAGAATCAATTTACCCAGTATAATCCCCACTGAAACAAAATTCCTAGTAGTGGAAGCAGATTTGCCAGTAATGATAGCATCAAACATATTTGGAAACTGTAATCAGCAAGCCAAAGCTAGTATTTAGGATCTTTTAAAGAATTCACATAAGATCACTGAACTGTAAAACTTATGAGATCTGTCCTTTACCATCACTAGACTAAACAAGCATGTCAATGAAGATATTAGTTGATTCCTTTCATAGTATTAGAATAAAATGTGTGCACCCAATTATTTCTTTCTGAAGTGTTTCTTCTTGCTGCCAATCTTAGTTTAGCTTTAAAAGTGGTAGCAGGCAAAAAGATGTTACCCTCCATCATCTTACCAGTAGAAGAGTTATTGAGAATATGATGCTTAAAGCATCTGTGGGCCCTTATTTACACTTCTAATATTGTTGAAGTGATGGTGGCAGAAATGGGAAATTAAACACTACTTTTAATAAGGAAAGGTTGTTAAACACAGAGGAGAACCCATTTGGCTTGTCTGAGATCTGGTAAATAATTAGCCCTTAATTGCCAGATGCTCTTTTTTTTTTTCTTTTTTTAATATAATCAGAAAGAGTAAGTATTTTCTGGAAGTTTGAACATGGACAGTACTGTACAAAGCCCTGAAAAGCACAAGGGAACAAGGATAATACTTATGGGAACATTCCTCTCTATCCTGGTAGCAGACATATTTCTTAACCACTTTCTAATTATCAATCACAGAGTGAGAGAAGAAGAGACAGGCCTGGAAGTGAACATCTGGGCATTGAGTCCATTCCCTCATGCTTATCTTGTATCCATTTCCTATCAAATTATCAGTGTTGATCCCTATCGCCATTACTAGTCCAATATCAATTTTATAGGAAAAACGAAATATCTAACTGGAATTCATACTGCAAGAGTAGTAATAAAAAAAATTTCCAACTTAATTATTCTGGTCTGTTTATTCACCAGGTAAAATGCAAATACAAGGGGTAATGTTTTTTCTCTCTTTTATTTACTCTTCTCTTTAATACTGCATTTGGAGAAGAATCAGTTTATAGTTGTGTCTAAGTGCATTGGGTGGGTGAACAGACATTTGGTGTGCGAAAGGTAGGTGGATAAAAAAAGACTACAAATCTCCTCTGCATTTAGGCTATATTAATAAATGCAGCCATAACATGGCCCATCTATGCAACAATGATATTAATTTTAATACTGAACTGCTACTAAAACCTGTATATTTAAGGGTAAATGGTTGTTATAATGGTCATGGCACTGACACGGCACCAGATTCAGCAATTTTCAGCCAACAGCACGTGTGCTTGTGACTTCTGAAAGTTGGTATGTGAGATAAAGGAATGGCTCTGACAGTTAGCAACATCTGTGAAGGATCCGAGAGCTGCAGACCTAAATGACAGCTGAGGTTTATTGGAATTTAATAGGTGGTAGACTGGCTAGAAAAGCGGCATGGAAAAAAAGTCCCAGAATGCCCTACCCTACTAGCTGTTGAAACCTTCTGGATGGAAATGTGCTTTCCATCCCTGCTCTCACTGAAAGAGAGTGGAACATGTGGATACTCAGTTCTTCTATTACTTGTATTAAAAGTACATCCTACTTTTTATATAGGATAGGAGAGGAAAGACATGAGCAATGATATCTTTGCTTGTAGAAAAAAAAATATCTGGTAGCTAAGTGAGGTTATCTGAACATGACCTAGCTCTGCTCCAGTGGCTGGGAATGGTAGAATTCCAATTCATTTCCAAGGCAGCACAGTGAGGTCAACACTAGCTGCACCTGGCTTTTCTGCTCAGGAATGGTTACTATACATTCAATGTATATTATCTTGGATGAATACTGGGTGAATATTGAAAGCCTGAAATGATTGCTAGTCATCTGGCATTTATCAGAGACCTTTGAAATAAGTTGTATAAGTCTCAGGTGCACATGATATTTATTTTACATGTTAAATGATTAGTAAACTGCAAAAGCTAGTCCTCAGTAGGTAAGAAATGTCAGGAGCAATGTGGCCTTTGCAGTAAGACCTGGTGTTGCATACTGAACAGCAAGGACAGGAAGGTATTGAACAGGTGATGATTAACTGTGCGCACTGTGTCTGCGGCACTGAACGAAGAAGGGTCTCTGAGGTATACGAAGTAAAATACACAGGTAGTAGTACTGGCAATTCCTGGCTTCTGAGTGCTCAGGTTCACAATCTGCATTGCTGTTTGAGTGAAATTGATACTGTTTGGGGAAAAAGACTGAGACAAGACAAAAGAGAACGTTCATCACGGTGCATCAGAGAGACACCCATGTGGGTCATCAACAGGGCCAGAATCTGTTCAAGTCTCCTGCTGAGACATCCCGAGCTAACAGTCAGTAGCACTCACGGCAGTGTATCAGCCTTAATGTCAGCCCTACACCTACCATCATGGCAGTTCCTGTTGTTCTTGCTTTCCAATCCGAGCACTAATTTTAGGAGAGGTAATCCCATGCATCCCCTGTCATGCATTAACCCCATGGCCAGGCTTTAAGGCATCACAGCTTGTGCTGTCGCTGTGTGTTAGGAGTATGAACCCAAGTTCGGCTACTGAATCAGTCTCTTTAGGGGTAATGAGGTGCCTCTAAAGAAGCACAGATGAACCCCTGAATTTACAATAGCAGAACCTGTGTACATTTCCTGGAGAAAACATAGGTGGAGTCATGGTTTAAATGGGGATTTCTGGATCACACCCTTGCCTGCAGGATCTTAAATGCAGCCCATTATGCTCAGGGAGTTCTAAGAGGAAAGAACATTATCCTACATTTACATGATGCAAAGAAGCATTGTGCAGAACTACCAGCAAATGAACCAGGTCAGGAATCAGTGCAGCTGTGCAAGCATGGCCCCATACCATGGCCAATTTACAGGGATGAAAAGGGGGAACTAATTTGTTCAGTTAGAAAGGAGGTGTGCTCTGCAGACTTAGGACTAACTTGAGGAGTAAAACATTGCACCAATGACTGTGTTATGGAGGTGGTACATGAAACACCCTGGATGACCAGTAAAACTCTAAAATTTACTTGCATGTGTGCTAATGAGTGCCATGTCCTATGTGGCAAACTGACATCTTTCAAAGGCTTGTAACATTATCAGTTTCAGGCACATTTTATAAAGGGTCTGGAAACCACATCATTAATTCAATAGTGACTCACTGTCAAATTCCGAGTCCTTGTTTCAAAGCATGAAGGTAGCAAATGCATTTTCTCAAGTATTTTCTTTGATGGACAAGAAACAAGAAAAGCATAGTTTTCATGCTTTGTTCTTGGAATGGCTGAAATATTTTTATGAGAGTTTTTTCAAAATAATTTTGCTTGCTACTCCACATGGAATATGCTAACCCAAATGGTTAAAATATGGAGAAATTATATACCCACTGAAAACTCCTATAATAGTAACCATTAAGCAACACTACTAGGTGTTATTTTCTGCATCACTATAGTCATGTGTCAGGTAAAACATTTCAGCCAGAGAGACAAGATTTTAAAAATTCTTACAGCTGTGCTGTGAGGTATTGTAAAAATAGTTACAACTAAAACATCCTTCCTTGTGATCACAGACTTTGTTAGAGAATACCAAACACTGCTGGAAAAACAGAGCCATGAGAAAAGTGATCTGCTTGATATGTGTGTTCTCATATAGAAATAAATTGAAGGCAATACCACCTATGCAGCAGTGACAAGTTAATTCAATTTCCATCTCAAAATCAGGTAAAGTGTATCTCATTTGTTACCATGGATACAAGACATTATTTCCATTTGTTTGAGATCTCACAGTAGGTATGAAATTAAACTGTGACACAGTTTTATGGAGGAAGTTGACTAAAACCCCCATAAGTTCAATGCCATTAGTCTAAAGGATTTTCTTTTTTAGGCACACTAAATAAGCAGGGTGCTACTACTGCCCATAAGATATACTTCAGAAGCAAACAACTGTGTGATTTTGCTGATGCTACTTCGCATCATTAGGAGTGATGGAAGAGAAAATAAAAATTCATTTCATCAGTCCTGGAAATGTGGGAAAGAATCCTGAAAAATGTCCAGATGGTAGAATTACATTAAAAATATATTGATGTTGTGTTATTTGCTATTGTTTGGCACCAAATATGTTTCCAAAAAAATGTCTTGGTTCTGAAAACGCATTCACTTTTTCTCAGATAAATCTTCTTTTCAGGCTGCAGTGCAAATTTATTCTCTAGTTTTCAAAGTTAGAAGAAGAAGAGGTGTATGAAAAAGTAGGGGAGGATGAAAAAGAAAAGGAGGCGGCATACAGTCTTTTAATGCTGACATATATGTAGGGTTCAGGAATTCAATGGCATTCAGTTTACCTTGTCTGAAATGAATTTTAATATATACAAAAGGATAAAAGGGAATACAGGTCTTCTTGTTAAATTATTACTACTCAAGTCTTGGCTATATGTTTAATATTTCATAAAGAGACTGATTTCCATAGATGCTGAGCACCTGCTATACTGATGGATTTCAGCTAAGGTTGTCATCTCTCAACATTTACAAACCCAAGCTGAGATAAAACAGAGTCTACCTAAATCAAAGGTTTACTTCTAAATATTCATGCATGAACTGCATGAAAAACACAAAGGTTATGGGATATCATGACTATGGCTAATCTTTGAAAACCAAAGCCATCATCCAGTTGCTTAATTGACTGATAATTTCCTAACATGAGTTCGGAACTCTACCTCCTGTGCTTCTGTGCTGCTGCCCTCCTCAGTGTATTGTCAGACTGGATTATCTGCAATGTCTCCTCCAGTTCCTTGGGCCATCTCTAATTATATCCCATTGGGAGTTAGTAGGTGTGACCCCGAGATGGCAAACTAGACAAAATCAGTACCTCACAGCAAAATTGTCAGAAACATAAAAACTCTCAGAGGAATAAGGACTAGAGTGTCCATTGCTAACTGAATGGAGAGGTAAGTCTGTCTCTGTTACTGACTTACATTATGAACATTTGATTGAAATTACAAGAGAAACATATTTATATGCCACAGATTCCATTATCCTTCATCCAAACCCCAGGTAGGAAAATATAATAATGCAAAATGAGCGTTAGGGCTCTAGCATTTTGATTTATTAGCATTTTGTGCCCATTTTTCACTAATTTTAATGGAGAATTAGCACCAGGCTGAAATTTAGCACAATATTTATATATGCAGTTAAATTTAATGAAGCCAGTGATATTTAAGTATCCATTTATTTAAGACCATGAATAGATTTCAAGCATATCTAAAGTATACTTTAGATATGTATTTAACCCTAAATATTTCTGACTAATTGCTTTATTCCTAAATTCAGGAAAGATTTTATTCCTGAATTATCAATGACTTATTTGCTATTTTCCAAATATTTTCTTCAGAATTATTCCATAAATCACCCTAATTTCTTGAAACTCCGCAGCCTTAAAGAAGCTTATGTTCATATAAGCACACATACAGGATTGTCTTATGCACTGTTATTTAGTGTTAGGCAGGACTTGCAGACTCGTATTCGACGGGTACTGTGATAGTCATGCGGTTGCTAATCCAACCAGGCAGCTCATATGTAAATGTATGCCTCGTGGTTTTTTTCTCATAAAAAAACAATCTGGTACAATCTGGAAGTGGGTATAACTTGTCCTCTCTGGAATCTAACAACCAGGAGTGATAGAGGAGCTCACACATTACTTCAGGGCACAGAGGAAGGAGCAAAATTAACCTCTGCAGTGACATCTCGAGAAGCTCCATTCTAGATGGGAGCCCAATCCAGTGTCGTGGTGAGCCACTGTCCTTGCATTCTGTCATGTATCATCAGCTGAATACAAGCTGATGTTTGTATTCATGTACAATGCCCGGGCAGGAAAGAGGCTATACATATGCATGTTGAATGAGGGGTTCCTGTGTGTTAGTGGACATGTCAGACAAAGCAGTGGGAGCAGTCTGGATGTGTGTGCCAAGACTTGCCCAGCACAATGTGAGGAGCACACTAACAAATAAGGGAGAATGCTTACGATAAACAGATCCCCTCTGGGGCACACTGCAGTTTCTTGTTGACTGATGTCAGAGAAAGTTTTTTTGATGTACTAAACCACTTAAAATTTTGCCTGAATGAAAAGGTTATATCCATGGGTCAGCATAAATGTGAATATTTCAGGAGATAGCACTGATGATGCTATCCACTCGCAAGTTAACAGGAGGGTAGTCCAGACAAGCTGGAGGTGTCTCAGTTGTGCTCAAACAGAAGTAGAAAAAAAGACAAAGCTGAGAAGCAGAAATGCAAATGAATGCAAATGAAGACACCACAGAACATAGGCAGGCCAAAATTTCTTGACCATTTGTGTAGAATTAGGGACAATTGGATTGAGTGAGGAGAGCAATAGAGGATGTACTGAAGCAAATTGCTCCTAAATAGAACACACATAAGGAGCTTCTTTGAATGACCAATGGGTTTACAGTTAGTTAATTCCTAAAATGACTATCCTTAAATATTTTCGTCCTCTCCTTTCCCCATCTAAAGTCCAAAAGGTTTTGACTCCAAAAAGTAATCAGGAACTTCAGGGGTAACAGTCTTGAGTACAGCACAGCCCCATGGTACTACTTTCCTAAAAAAGGAAGACCCTTTGGAAGTGTTTTTCTTCCATAGCAATACCTGCTGCATGCCTTGCATTGTCTGCTGCAGGAACTGCAGCTGCTGGTCCTTCGTAAGGCTTTCTTCCGTTCGAAAGAGCTGTCCTTTCTCCTGTTTCAAAAGCTCCACTTCATTCCTATAAGCATCCAGCTGCCATCGAAGACTATCATTCTCTTCCTTTAGCGCATACGCTTGGGCGGCTAGAGCTAAGAGAAAATGAAAATGTGAAGAAATCAGTAAAAAGGACTGTTTCCTTACAAATAATGCAGGGGACATTGTCAAGGGAGATGACAATACCGCTGAAAGCCAGTGAGACATTTCGGAGCTGAGACAAGACCCAGCAGAGCTGAAAATGATTAGGTTCTGGCAAAGACTGTTGCTGGGAAGTTATTTCCTGGGATGGAAGAAGACATAAAGCGACCCTGGATAATTCAAACACTCCTTGCAAGCTGGCTGCTAAATTTAGGCTTATATTTTTAGGAAGAAACTGGCATGCAGTCCAAGGGCAAAGCATCCACCAACTTTACAACATTTTCCCAGTGATGTTACAGGAGCTGATACAACCGTTTAATGACTATACTAGTGTAGCAGCCAGATGTTCCAGTCAGGTCTGTGCTAAGGAATGTTGACTACGTGAAGTTGCTGGATTTAATCCCATGAGAGAGGAAACACAGAAATTTCTCTCCAGTCTTGCTATGAACTACTTCGTAGTAATGGTTATGAGGGAGCATTTAGACAGAAAAATGATGTAATAGAGTAAAATTATATAAAATGCAAATGCTCAAAAAAAGTGTTGGCACTACAAGAACATTACTACATTAAAGGCACTGAAAGACACTTAAGTCATTTCCTTAGGAAGCTCCATTTGGCCCCTTTTCAATTTAGAATGGCATTTTTATTATCATAACTGATAGCAGGTGTTTGTGAAGAAATCGATTAGTATGCAGGGATGGAAATTACATTTGCCAAATGACTTGCACAGTCTGCAATATAAGCTAAAATTTGTGTAGCAAAAGGCAGAAGGCTATAAAGCATGTGCTAGGAACATTATTTAAATAAATTATCTGAACATAAATAAATAAAGGGAAGTGTGGCATTCACTACTTTTGGGATGTGGTTATCATCCTATAGAAGAGCCCTCTCTTCGTAGTATGTATACTTGGCAGTAGCAGTGGTCATTTGGCAGAGCAAACTGCCATACTATACTATTTTCCTTCTTGGAACCTGGTAACACAACATTACAGAGCAGCTGTAATTAAAAAACAACAATCTACCATAGCCAATTCTATCAACATTTAGTAATTGAAGCACATAACTGATTTATATTCCTGATTAAATGATTTCAGGCTTGATATCACAGAATTCTTCCTTGCCCACCTACAGTGGCAATATGGTTAAACTCCAAATTATAGGAAATTGTATATTAACTCCATTTAACGTTAGGCCACTCTTGACTAGACCTTGCACAGATAAAGAGTCCCCCGTTTCCCATGATAACATGATTCAACACATTGGTGAAATTATATCAGCACTTAGAATGTCACAATATTTCATTATCAAGAAAAATGTTGTATCATTGGTAGGACAAATCTACCTTTTTCTCAAATAATTTTTACTAATTTTAAAATAGTATAAATATGTTATCCAAAATAAAGTACAGTTAGCTACTATTCAAATGCAGGCATGGATTGGTTATTGCACTTAATTTGGATATTCTACAGAATCTCTCTGGAAGATTTAGCAACAGTTAGAGTATTGTTACATCAAATTAAATTGTTCTGAAAAGCATGTAATCATCCTTCCATGACAAATTTTACCCTCAAGAAATTGCAATGATGAGTCCAATGGGCAAATAAGAGGATGAAATCCTTTTTTAAATTATTTTTTGTAAGAGTCAACAAGCTATAATAAAAGAAAAAAGAAAAAAAAAAGAGGCCAAGCAAATAAAAAACCTCAGGCTAACAAAACCTCAGGTAAAAATTAAATGCTTTGGGTTTGAAGGGACCTCTAAAGATCATCTAGTCCAACACCCTTGCCATGGGCAGGGACATCTTTCACCAGCTCAGGTTGGTCAAAGCCCCATCCAACCTGACCTTGAATGTTTCCAGGGGTGAGGCATCTACCACCTTTCTGGGCAACCTGTGCCAGTGTCTCACCACCCTCATCATAAAGAATTTCTTCCTTATGTCCAATATAAACTTACACTCTTGCAATTTAAAAACATTGCCCTTTGTCCTGTCACTACAGGGCTTTGTAAAAAGTCTCTGTCTCATTTGTATTCTCTTACTCTTACCAATTAGACTCTCCCACAGTTTAAAATTTTAAAAAAAAAAAAAAAAAAAAAAAAAAAATTACATGCATACTCAGTTCCAGCCAGAAACTGTCTTCTGCTCTCTGAGAGCATGAAAGGAGACCATCATGGCAACACTCAAGTTTTTATGGTGGCTTGGGAGCAGTAATTTATCTGCTGTCCATCGCCTAATCCAGCTCTATAAAAAAACTTCTGAGAGCTGCTGTATAAGTTAAATACATGTCGTTATTTTGCTGTTTAATTTGAAGCTACAAATCGCCAGATCCTAATGTGCTGACAGAGTGGTTAGCAGAAAAGGAGAATAAGTCAAAGAAAGACATCTGTGAACCCCAGGGGCTCCAGCTCATTCAACACTGGGTAGCTTTTAAACAAAATCAGAAACATCCCTTGTTTTGACCTAATGTAACTATAATTTTAAGATATTTATATTTTAGTGCACTAAATTAAAATAATTCTGGATTCAGATCAGTGTCCCTTTTCATTACAAAGAAAATATTAATTATATAGAAAACTGATTATAATTTATTTGTAACTACATAATATATAAAGAAAGGCACTTAATTGAATGCTAAAGTAAAATTAGAGAAGAGTTTTGGGGGAAAAGGAAATCTGCATTTTTAAAAATACATATTTTTAAAAATTATACAGAAATTTTTGCTATGACTTCATTGACAAGGATGGTGAAGGTATTTTCAGTTGAGAAAAAAAAATAAAAACTTTACTCTGCTCATCTCAATGCAACTTTTCATGACATTTTAAGTTTGGTAGTTCAGATACTCACCTACAGAATCCCTTTCTGAGACATGCTAAAAAGCATCTTAGGATTAAAAGAGAATAAATGCTGAAAGCATTTACAGAAGAACTATATCTAAGGAGGGTACATCAAAAGAAAACTCTGACAAGAATCTCAAATGACTGCCCGTGCTGTAAGCAGAGAAAATATTCCTACCTACACGAACGCAGCTGGAAACCAACTCAATATACACTTTACAGCATTTTCATGGAGGGATGCAAAATGATACCTGCCAGTCTCAGAGAAGCATCTGGAGGAAGATCAGACACATATAAGTGGGGGAAATCTTCACACTGATATTTTGAGGACATCTAAGAGGTTAGTGTGATTTCCTTGTGCTGATGCAGAAGTGCTATATACAATCTGGCAATAGCCTCAGTGGCAAGATAGACCCCATGTGTTGGACTCAGGCTAGACCAAAAGCAAAAAGACACTATTTCTAAAAAAAGAAGTGACTGGCTGAATAGCAATCTGCTGAAGTCTAAGGATATACTCATTTGACTGATGTCTCAGAAGAAACAAACAATTCATTTTTTCTGGCACAGGAAGCAGGAGCATGCTTTCTTTATGAGTAGTACTGATCTGTACCATTTACTGTTAGCTGGTACTCCACGATTACACTTAACCTAATACTGAATAATGACCACTGGAGTCAATGTAGAGTAAGTCTTCACAGGTGATACAGGGTAACTGTAGTATTTTATGACTCACATCATGTCATAGTGGCCAGGAAATAAAAAGAACACCCCACATCTCTGAATGTATTTATTGATGAAATTAGGGACAATTCAAAATTTTCTACCAGTTCTACTAATGTACACCTGCACTGTGCATTTCTCATTAGATGATGCCCTAATAACACTACAGTTAACATTACTGGCAGGCTACTAGTTCACATACTGGGGACACTGAGTTGAAATGCATGGGCAGTAGCTTATCTCAAGAGTCTGATGTATTCTGGACATAATATCTCAAAAACAAATGAGCAAACACTGACAGTAATAACAGAAAACCCTCTTGCAAATTCAGGAGCACAGACTTCCCTTAGGTCCTCCTAGAAGAACTTTTTCTATAGATTTTTTTTTTCCTATCGATTCTTCTATATTTGTGTAGAAAGAGATTATACAACTGAAAACTTCTGCGCTTATTTATATATCTGCAGACTTTTGGTCTAACCTTGTCAGCAGAATTTCTGAGAGTGTTGGAATTTTAGCCAATGTATCAATACAGTGATGTGGAAAACAGATAAAGAACATGTTCCCAAATCTTTCTACCATCTGAGTTCTACTAATGCCATTATCCTAATTTCCTGACTTGAAAATAAGGTTTTAAATTATATAATGCTCCTTTTGATAATAGCAATGAGAAAAGTATAAAAAACTGTCAGAATGATGGCTGTTGTTATGGTAATTTTTTGCATCACCCCCATTGCATTGTTAAAAAAAACCCTTGAAAGACACAGCTACTTCTTCAAAGAGTTTTCAGCTTGAGGAACTGAACAAATGTGAGAGGAGAGAAATAAGGACAGAAAGGTCATAACTATAAATACAAACAATAAAATTTATCCTTGGCCTCTAGCTAGCTTGCTTGTTTTTTAAAATAGGTGAACTGTGAAGCAGTACAACCAGGGGAAAATCACCAAGGAAAAATGTGTCTGGAGGATCTGGAAGAGCATGAGCTATGGCTCGATGCTGTAGAAAACAGGGTAAGTTATATAAAAATGGCATTGGTGATTCGTAAAGAAGACGGTATCAGCAGAAATATAGCTTGGATGGTCTTAGGATATATGTTGTGTGTTACTTTGAGAAAGAACTCAAGTGAGGGCCAGAGTAAAGGAACTCCTGAAATTCAAATGTGACATCACAAGGTCTGGGTAAGAATTTTGAGAGAATAAAGACAGAGGTCAGATTCTATGAAGAGCCAGGTGGAACAAAAGAAAATTCTGGACCTGAGTTCAGTATGTGAAGAAAGAGAAAAGGAAATGTAGTAGGACTGCTGGTGGTGGCACAAGAAAGGCAGTGCCATTTTTAGCAGTTGCTGGGTTTATGGAGGAAGGGTTCAAAAATTAGTAAAACTGTGAGAGGATACATTGATGTGTGCATGCTGACATGTTGTAGGAAAAGGTGACACTGAGATTTGGGCTGCCTTGAAGGAAAAAACTTTCAGTTTCATAGAATAGATGGGACCATTGGACTGTCATTCATGTTTACCCTATGAGGCTCTACTTAGTCCAGCTCTCAGGAAATTAAACTTTGAGCTACAGTCTGAGGAGCCCATGGTGGTCACTCAGTGTCAGGGAGTGTGTGAGGTGATGCCAGTGGGGCATCCCATGCCTTGAGGGGGGTGGGCAAGGTTGGGTTTGCAGGAGGCCTGCGCGGTGGTGGGAAGGAAGACATGAACTTCGTTGCAGATGGAAAGCTGGACACTAAGCAACTAGTGAAGCATGAACCTGTGTCTTCACCATGAACTGTCAAAGCTGACCCTCTCTCTGTGTTCTCTATATGTTGTCAGATCCTGGCAGAATGAAAGTTGGGGTCATTATTGTCTATAACTGCCCAGGTATAAACCCACTCGTGTCACATCTGATTTTCATAACTCCTACCATAAAAACTGAGAACAAGTTTTAGTTACACAAGCTGTGCCTTGTTCAAAGGCATTTGGGAAAGCCACTTTTGGGGGGTATCTCCAAGAAGCTTTCTGGAAAAGTAAGACTCAGCTACACCTTTGTTGCTTTGAGGCATTTTCTCAGCCTGCTTCATAACAATGTCATGCTCCTGAGACCTCTGATACTGAAAGTGGCTTTGATCCCTTGCCTTGAGTTTCCAGAGGACACTTTCTGTTCTTTATGGACTGTTACTAATCAATGTCAATGATGGCTGCATATGAATATGCCTGATATTAGCAGATAAATGCAGTATGATTCTTATACCGCATTCTTTACTAAATTCTTCTTCCATTGTTCTCCCATGTTTCCACAAAAGTAGGCTATGTCACTGAAAGTTTAAAAATAAATCTGTTGGTTAAAGCTTGAAAGCAGCTAGATAACTAGCCTAAATAAACTCTGAAAACAGAATTAAATTGGTATAAAAATAAATAATTTGGGGCAATTATAAGCTAACCTAGCCATGAATAGTTTTTTCTTTCCTTCTTCAAACATAAGGTAACCAAACAATAAAGCAATTTCCACATTTTTTTTTGTTTGTTTTGTTAGGCACACTTCATTTGAATGTCTCAGTACCTGCAAATTTAAACTCTAATGGCACTAATTACCCTATGTGTGGAGGGATTATTGTCTTTAATGTTAGTGGGAGTTAGGGCTCGCACACTGGGAGGGAGATTTACTCTTTGACAGTATCTGCTTTATTCAGGTGCAGTTGCTCCAAAGTCCTTCCCTCACCATGCAGCCTATGTTCAGTGCAGAGAAGCTCATTATACCAGTTACATTCAGGATGATACCAGATGTTCAAATTGAATACTCATGAGAATTATTTTCAGCCTTCCTATTCACATAAAACTTGCTGGCAAACAATTAGTAAATGGAAGGATGATGCCAAAAAAAAAAAAAAGAAAAAAGTTGCACCATCATTTAGCTGCAGTTTTATCCATCCCATCTGATACAGACAGATGTAACACTGGAGAAACTGAAGCATTTATCTGAAGAGAGACTTTCTCAGTTTGCAAAACTTCTTCCTGCTTAGCAGACTTCAACAATAGCACTGTTCCTTGCTAGGTTTACTACACATGTGGCTCACCAGTAATTTATGAAGGCTTATTATTTCCTGTGTAATGAAGTGTATCTCTTTGCAAATAGCAAAGAATGTGTCAGGAAAGGGAAGGCAGATTACAGGCCAGCTGGGCCTAATAACAAAAAGTAGCATGCAAATGCTGGCTCTGCAGTGGACTAGGAATGCCCCAGAGAGCAGTGCTGCCAGCTCTTGTGGTGTTATGATGAGTCTCATGATAGCTGACATTTTATTTAAAGCCCTAGAGAGATCATTAACTGAAAACCTCCGCTTTATGTTTCTGGACTAGAGGCTTCCAAACTTTCTAAACTGTGGACCAGTACCAGCTCTCTGTGTTTCACCATGCTCTTACAAACTCTGACTTTTAATTACATATGCTAACAAGGCAATTTAATCTTACTGTTTTAGCCAGTTCTAGGAATAAGATGCAGATTGCTTACTACAGTCTTACAAGTGATCATTGGCTCAAGAGCTCAGTTGGGGATCATTGATCTAGACCTCATGGCTGCAGAAAACCCACTTGCACAGTGAATCAACTTTTTCTAAAGGGCTCAAGAGACAGAAGGCTATTCTCCCACTTTAAGCCAATCTGTACTGTCCTCTCTTTTACCTCTGTACTGGTTCTGTTCAGTGCACTTCCTCCTTCAGCTGCAAATGTATAAGTCCATCTCTTTGTTCATTTGTAATTCCAACTTGTCTGACATTTTCAGATGTTTCTCTCTTCCCTCACTCATACTTATTTTGCAGTATGTTGTCCAGTCCCCTCTTACTGAGTTCTGTCCTGGGTAAATTGCAGCATTAAGTGTTTTGGACTTTTCCTAAAAAGTTGTCACATCACATTACTGAAATGCATATTTAGAATTTGGAAGAGACCACCTTGTTACAATAATATCAAAGCCTGTCACATTTTAGGTCTATTTTACTTGACAGCACCTCTTCAGAGAACAGGAATCTACATAGCTCGTAAATGATATTCTGACAGTTGCTAGTTAATCTGCCCCATTGAGACCTGTTTCTCCAGGTCATCTCTTTAAAGCAAAGGACCCTTACTTCCTCTCCTTTCTGGGTTGTATTTCTCCTGCCACCAGCCATGATATGAACCAGGCCCAAGCGATTTGGCTTATGCATAAGGGGAGACAGGAGAGAGAGAGGAGTTGCTTCTGCGCAGCCAGCTGTGATGGGTTGGCTGTTAGTTGGGTTGGTTGTTGCAGTGACTTTCCTGTTTGGTTCTCCTCTGGAACTAGCGGCGTAGGAAGCAAGCCATCATCAGAAAATGTAGAGGTAAAACTTTGATCAAAATTAGTAGCAGTTCTCAAATACTTTCAAAATTCAGTAAAAATCGCTACTTCTTACTGCTTATTAGAGTATTTGGTTTGTGATGAGATGAATTTTTCAGATCCTTATGCTTTATGTTTACCAATAACTGCTGCTTCAGTTAAATATGATTAATCAAGTGCTGAATCTCTTTTAGACATTATGCTTTTTTCCCAGTTGAGAGAAATAGAACTGTTACAACACTTTTTACAAAGACTGTGCTTTAAAGATGCCGGGCAAGAAGTGACTTTTTCCTTTAATCAATGATATTAAAAAAATGACTATTCCCATAACACTAAAAACGAACAAAGGAAATTTTAGTCTCAAGGCAGAAGGAGTTCATTCACTCAGGCAGGAAAAGCGCTGGTTACTGGGGAGATGCCAAGTGTCATTGATGACCCTCTCCCACATTAGTAATCGGAAAACACCACTTATATTAATTGTGCTTTGCAACTGAACGTACAGATATTAGAACTCTGCATAGCACGAAAGACACTGATGAATGCTCAGTTTCATATATGTTACGTTAATCGTATGTGTACTGCATAAACCAATAGTATATATGTGTTTGCATGTGACACAAATTACTTAGGTCATTCAAACATTATACAGAGGTAAACCTCTGTATAGGTTCGTTACTGGTGGTTACTGCTTAAGAGTCAAAGTAATTGCTATAATTTTTATTCAGGCTTAAACAATAAACACTGGCATTTACGAAGCATGTCTTCACTGCTACTGTTGGCATTCAAACTAGGAATTTCATTCAGGCGCAGCACCACTGCAATAACTTGAGAAAAATAATGCGTAGGACATAAACGTGAAGAAACTGTCATTGCTACTTGGAAACAAACTTGACAGTGCGCACGTGAATCCCTCAGTTTGTGACATTCATTAGGGAAGAAAGGGCTGATCTAAGTGTTTTAAGTGATTGCGGTATTTTGAATTGTTCTGAATTATAATAGGCAAATTTTGTTCATAAATGTAAAGTGCTTTCTATAAATGTGAGGCCAAACTACCTTTGTACAAAATTCTATTGCACCTTAAATTGCAGGAGAGCATTTATCCAGCTCTCTCTCTGACCCTGTACTGGATTGGAGGGCTGAGCTAATCTTTATTTTAAAATTGTGCATAAAACTGAAATATTTGCTTGGTTACTTTGGCCTTTGATAAAAATGGATTTTAAATATGGGAATATGTTTTTACCACTTTAGAAGGCATAGGCAAATAATCACATGAAGCTTGTAATTTCTTGTCACTCACATTCAGAGACAGCATTTCTTGAGCTATTTATCCCTTGTATGAATGGAAGGGTGTCCAGAAGAGCTCTCTGTCTTCAAGCCAAGCCCTCCTTGTCTCCCCTCCATCCTGCCATCAGTGTATTCAGTATCTGCAGTAGAGGCCAATGTGTTTCTCTATGTTTAACATGTTTAGCAGGTATTTTCTCAGCTACTGAAAAGTAAAATGTGTTGCAAACTTGCAGACAAGAGGTTCTACAGAGCTTAGTGGTACTTCCAGTCCTTTCAGAAACAGACAATTTACTGAAATCTGCAAAAAGTGTGTAGCTTTAAAGAGATAACTGTGAAATACTCCTTGTACCAGAATTTCTGGGTAAGCCACTGCTTAGGACTTTGGATGTGTGGGTGTTGAGCAAAAGGTGAGTGCAAACACTCCGAGCAGCAGGCAATAGCTTGTGGGATCAAGGTCTAACAGCACAGGCATCTCAAAACCTATCAAAAACACATGATGAGACAGATGACTATCTGATAATAGAACAACGTGAAGAGACCTATTGCTTTTTATCATGTTCTTCCTCAGATGTTAAAAGTACTCACTTTTCAGAGCTCAGACAAATTTAAAAGGGAAGACAGTCTGTATCTGAGACATGACAAGCTATGATGAGACGGGTGGTGTGCACTAGCAACTACCCAAATCTCTTCAGAGAGAACCCTGGTTGACATATGACGTGGACATTTGGCAGTTGTAGAAGCAGCTCAGCAATCACTGGATACAAGTGATGTAAAGACATGCCTGGCACAAGTATTGGGTTTGTGTGATGGGTTTTGGTAGCAGGGGAGGGGCCACAGGGGTGGCTCCTGTGAGAAACTGCTAGAAGCTTCCCTGGGTCCAAGTTGGATTTGCCTCTGGCCAAGGCCAAGCCAACAAATGCCTCTGTGATTAACATATTTAAAAGGGGAAAACAAAGTATACCTCCAGCGTAGAGATGAATGGGATATGAGCGAGACACCCAGGCAGACACCCAGGTCAGTGCGGAAAGGTGGGAGGATGTGGCTGGAGCAGAGGTTCCCCTGCAGCCCGTGGTGAGAGGGCAGGCTGTGCCCCTGCAGTCCTGGAGGGTTATGGGGGAGTAGAGACCCCCCGGCAGCCTGGGGAGAGCCCCAAGCCAGAGCAGGTGGATTTGCCTGAAGAAGCCCATGACTCTGTGGTAAGCCCACATTGGAGCATAAAGTTCATGAAGAACTACACCCTGTGGGAAGGACTCCCGTTGGAGAAGTTGGTGGAGGACTGTCTCTCATGGGAGGGACCCCACAATGGAGCAGGGGCAGAGTGTGAAGAGTCCTCTCACTGAGGAGGAAGAAGTGGCAAGACAACGTGTGATGAACTGACTGCCACTCCGATTCCCCATCCTCTTGTGCTGCTCAGGGGAAGGAGGTAGAGAAATCATGACAAAAGCTGAGTCGGGGAACAAGGGAGAGGTGGAGGGAAGGTGTTTTAAGATCTGGTTTTGTCTCTCATTTTAAAAATTTCAAATTAAATTTCCCCAAGTCGAGTCTGTTTTGCCCATGACCATAGCTGGTGAGTGATGCCTCCCTGTCCTTGTCTCAACCCACAAGACTTTCCTCATATTTTCTCCTCCCCATCCCACCAAGGAGAGGAGTAAGCAAGAGACTGAGTGGTACTCAGTTGCTGTCTGGGCCTAAAACACAACAGCACTTCCTGCACTTGTTGCAACTTGCTCTGAATCAAATATGTTGAGGGCTAAATAAATAAACATAAGATTGAAAACTATTTGCCTATTGAAAGAAAAAAATAGCAATTATAACTTCTAGTTTAAAAAATCTCAATAAAACAAACCACCTTTCTTCTAAGACAGAAGAAACTCCTTTAGAGTTCTATATGCTGGTGTTCAAGGTGTCACATGCTGGAATTAGTGGAGAAGTGGAATAAAATGGTATGGGTTTGGTATAATATCTAGTTCTTCAGTCAGTCATTTCACATCCGAGATGGCTTTTCTTTGTTCTCTTTTCCCTCTGCTATGAATCTAAACCAAAATAAGACTAAAAGAAGATCACTCATATCCAAATAGTTTTGAATCCGCTTGACTTTCCACTTAATGAACCAAATCCTTTGAAATATTATTCACAAAAATGCTATACTATGGATATATGTCATTAATAAGAAGCTTATTTTCTTTAGATGGTCTTCAGGGCAAAACCAAAGAGGAGGACATCATGAAACTCCTGTGAACCTATGATTCATTCACCAAAGTAAATGGGCATTACCAACGAGTAGTAGTTTGGGGATTTTCTGTGGCCATACAGCTTCAAGAATGAGGTCTGCTGCATGTGTTTTGAACTGCTGACATGCAATCACATCACGGACTGCCAGTCAGCTGGACACCCAAGGAACGAGAAGCTGCATGCTTTGAAAAGGAAACTTTTAATGCTTTGGGAACTTCAGCCAGCCTTACATATCTCATGACATAAGGATGCTCCTCAAACCTGAAGTTATGAGTTTAGCAGCTTGTACTGGCATTGGAAGACTGCTTTCTGATCATCGTCTCCTCCGACACCTTAGCAATGGCTGATGTTTCTTGGATTTAAGGGTGGATAAGAAGGTGCCTAAATCTCTACCTCAAGCAATATCTGCAAGCTTCTCTAATGTGCAGGTGTGAAAAGGGTTTCTAAAAACAACAGGGCAAGAAGGGCAGCGTAGTCAAGAAAACCTAAACCCAAGAGCTCAGTTTAAACAGTAATAGAAATGATCTTTCATAGGAGGTCAGAAATAGGGTTTAGGTTGTAGCCCCTCTTGAAGGAATCAGAATCAACCATCTTCACTGTTACAAACAGGGCGCGTTCTCTTGAAGGCTAAATATGAGAGTAAGAGCACAAAAGCTTTATATTGGAGAGGGCACTATAAGGAAGGTCACTTTATAGAAAGCATGAAGTGTAATTTGGAAAAGAATGCTAATACCAGCTATATCAGATTGTGAGGAAGCTGAAAACAGCGTATGTTCTAATATTGTCTTTTATTGATTTTGCTGCCAGCATCCCACTTCAACAATGTTACAGCCACACTTCAGGATTCTTAATGGAGGGGGATGGAGAAAATCAATATACAGAGCTTGCTTCTGCTCCCATTGAAGTCAATGAGAGATTCATTATTAACTGCAATGAGCACAAGACAGAGTTCAGACTGTTTTGTCGCTTTGTGTTTGTTTTTCTTTCCCCTTTTTATTTAACCTCCTAAGGGGCATTGTGTACTGGTATCCTATGTTTTAGAAAAGTCCCACTTAAATAGAACAATTCCCTATCCGACTGCAAGTCTACACATTCAGAAATTATGTCTTGCTTTATGAAACCTAATGAAAAATTCTAGCCTGTATCCTGAATTGGGAAAGTTATAATAAAAGATACAGGATTTGAAATAAATTCCAATAACAAAATCATTTATTTTTTAAAAGTATTTTCATTCAGATCTCGAGCAAATAAAAACACTTTAGCTTTCACTGACATGTAAAATATTACTTTCAATGTGCATTGTTTGCTGTATTACAAATAGAAGGGATGCACACAAATGTCTTCTCACTACTATTTTAATGTTATTTACACAGAATGAAATATGCTAAAATTATCTCCAAAAATTATAAGCATCATCTTCATTCCAACAACATGCTGCTAATTTTGTTCTAGCATGAACGCAAAACATATTTTAACATGCTGTCAAAATGAGATACTAAGAATGTCAATAAAATGACAGTAAAATAAATGTAAATTCAGATTGCTGTCACAAGTGGCTGCTTGGTTTTGTGAAGATGTTAGGTTGCTATAGCATTTTCCATAGCAACTTTGCATCTTATTACATAAATAATCCCTCAGTGTCCTTAAAGCTTACTAAAAACAGGATTAAATCTATTCTCATATGTAATGATTCTGCATAAAACCTTATCAGTATGAAATACCCAGAAAACATGATAAAATGTAATCTAGATAATAGTATTTCTGGCAGTTGAAAAGCATCAAAGCGCAACAGACTTGTTTTATAGTAAACGGGACATCCTCCTAAAACCCATATTAGGATAATGCCTTTGAAGTGTCTGTTGTCTCTAAAAACTCCAAGTTAGATTAACCCCTTCATTGCTGTTTCCACAGGACCAGCATAGACCTTCGTCCCAAAGACAATGTGTTGGGCATAATCCAGAGGAATTGTCCCAATACCTGGGACAGGACAAGGCTGTTTTTATTCCCCAGGGAAGGCAGGCTTGGCAACTACCTGCAGTCCTTATTCATCAAGGCTTTTCTGCTAAATTCAGCTGCAAAAGAAGCATTATTAGAGCCAAATGGACTTAAAACTAGTGCCATAGAATTAGGGCCCTGCCTACGTGCTTCTTGAATTTCAGCCTATTTTTGCAAAAGCTGTGGAAAAAATGGAATGCATATTAAGGCACAAAATTGGAGTCTGCCTGATGGTAACAGCTCTGAACTGGCGTGCTGTGAAAGACACTAGAGCAGACTTTTCCCTGTGTAGAGGGAGTAATCATCTTGTGCTGCTTTCTAGTGATCATCCCTGATGGTCCCTGGGAGCAAAGCTGATTGTCTGCCGTGTCCAGACCATTTCTATTCAAAGGGAAGTTACTCCTTAAAAGGGTTGTTCAGCTGTCTTCTCCAGCTGGAGAGGGGACCCTGTCAGTATGGTGACAACTCAGTGCTTCGGATTTTAAATGCATTCTTTTCTTCTGTATTGCTTAGAAAACCTGGTTAGTAGATTTTTTTTTTTTTAACAGTGTTTATTTCCCTCTTCATACATCTTTATATGTTTATTACCACAGGGTTGATTATGACACCAGCTGGTGATGGCTTTGAAATAGTATTGATTTATTTGAGGAAAAAAGCAATGTTAGCCCATTAATTTTTAAAGTAAATACATTTTTGTTATTTCACGTTATCTTTATCAACAAGTGTTTAAAGGAAAAAGGGGAAATTATGGGCTTGTTAAATACCAGTATCACTTTCACAAAATCTGATGCCGAAAAACTATGCGATGGAGAGGTAATGACAGAAAAATGATTCAGACTTTTGTTTAAAATAGAATCTCCCACAAACCTCAAAAGATTAGACTTAGAAGAACAGAAGGGAGAAATATCTGATCTTTGGGATCAGATATTTAGAGGAAGATCTGACATGAGATCTGCTGTGACACTGCACCAGTCAGAAGAAAGGGAAGAGCAAGGCTCAGCTCCACACAGCTGGGGTTCAGCAATTTCTATTCAAAGTTGTAACAAGCTATATAAAGCTTTCCTACTAGTTTAATCCAGCTATAAAACACAGTTTCCATTACACATGTGCATCTCTGCATTCACACAAGCCTTACAGACAGCAAAAAGAGGACTGAATTGCAGAGAAAAGATGAATACGCATCACGCAGATCACTTTGGTGTTGTTTCAGGCTTTCCTTGAAGACTTGCCAGGTTTGCAACTTTCAGGATAGACTTATGAACAAGATCACAAAGCCTGTTTTATGCTGTGTGCACCGGGGTGTGATTTTCAAAAGGACTTTCTTAAGGACTTACACTCTTCTGTGGGATGGACTGCCCGCTATTCAGCCTGTCTCCTATGGCAGCTGACTTCACTGATGCTGCAAACAGGACAGACCAATTCAGGAGAGCACTTAAAGATTCAGGCTACTGTTCAAGGCAGAAAGAGCTGCAATGTTTAAGTTTGGCACCTACTTTAGGTATGTTTGAAGTCCCTGCCATAGAGGCCTAAACCTGTCCTGACTTGGAAAGCAACACCAATCTTATGTGTTCAAACTGGGCTTCCGCTACATAGCTTGTAATTTATTATTTGCACATAGTCCCAAAGAGTTTATTAAGTTACTTCATCACAGGTAGCACCACAAAGGTAGTGAAATGCCTCAGGGGCCAATGAGTGGGGCTACTGCAAACCTTTTCAGCCAGATAGAGTCCTATATCAAGGCATTCATCACCCACATGACAGAACAGGCAGTGGATGAACGGAAGGAAACATCATTGCCTCTGTTTGGTAGTAGGGATAGGGAACTGAGATAACACAAATTCATTGATTAGTCCAGGCGGGGTGTATGTAGAAGACCTGGGATTTGCCCTGGAGCTCTGGGATCCCAGTTGAAAAAGCCTTAATCATGCGACCATCTTTATCAGGTCACTCTACAAGCACTATGCATTTTTTTTCTGCAGTGCCAGCCGCAGTCTCTTGCTGAAGTTTGACTTACTAGAATTAATGGCACATTGCCAAAAATTGCAGCGGGAAGAGATTAACCCACCTCCCCTTGAAGTAAAATTACAGGTGCCTTTTAGGCATAAACCAAACTTCAGCTCTTTTCTACAACACACAGCTTCACTTCACTAATTCTTAAAATTACTTTGGAGGTTTTTACATGTGGATCCTTACTCCCAGTGCCAGCAGGTGGGAGATGAAGCATCCAAAAATCCTGATCGTTCAGAAGATTTTTGTATATCCTCTAGACGCCAGCGCTGAACCTCTTTTTTTTCCCTTTGAGCTAATGCTTCAGTAGCTGCACCTTGACTTTCAAATGTATTAACTGAGTTGCCAATCATCATTATTATTTTTTTCTTGGCAATCTCCCAGCTTTACTTCAGCAATCCTCTTGTCCCTTTCAAACTCCAAAATCCACACTGCAGAAAAATCACAGTTTAAAGAATGAATCTTGAGGGGTAAAAAATAATATCATTCTAAAGGAATAGCTGATCCCACAGGTGAGATTTGCTTGGTCACAGGTCAGCCTTTCGCCAGCTTTCCCTGTCATGCCAATGACCTTTAGCCTCGAAAACCAGGACGATTTCTTTTAAACTAGGCATGTATGATAGTTCAGCCAACTTATTGGATTCCCTGGGGGTCTCTTCAGGGGGCCCTTGCAGCGGTTTCCAGTGCTTTCCAATGCATCAGGCAGGTAGTCATGCCTTCCTTTTCCTTGAAGATTCAGCTTGCACACAACAGAGTAGGCTACTGACTAAGCCTACGTCCCACAGGAGCAAGGCCAAATGTTACCAAACAAACAGCTATTAGTAGATTTCTAATACGCACCATGACTTCATCTCTTGCATGACTTAGTTTCTTGCACAACTTGAAGAAAATATGCAAACCATTCTTACTAACACCTTGTTCATGGTTAACCCCAAATCCCCAGAACTTATTGAATACAATGGCCTCAGATCAAGATAATGTTCCTCTGAAACCTGAAGTCCAGCAAGTCTGGATAAGCATTCAGGTACTGAAGTCCTTTTGCCCAGCCTCAGGACTTAAATGTGTTAAACTGTGTTTTCAAATGTTGGGGCTGGAATCCATCCCCCCCCTTTTTATTTTTTTTTTCCCAGATTGATGAATAGGTTTCTTTTCAGATATCCTGGAGGAGAGTTTTCATTCTAATCAGCCTAGCTGTGAGGAAATGTGACACACTCAGCAGCTATACTATCTAGATTCTTATAGAAGTAGAGTTATTTCTGAATGAAAAAGGTTTAAGTTAACAGAAGAAATTACACTGGGAGACTGCTGGAACTACACTTTATCAAGACAGAATGAGGTCTTAGGACCCATTCTAAATTGCTGAATTAATTGAGTCTCCTTGTACTATGGGTGATTCAACTAGGCGAACTAGTGAAAAAAGACTTGAAACAGCTGGTGGAACCTGGGGGAATCTCTGTCACTTGTAGCTTTGGGGATGGTAACTTCTCAGGACTGTTGTTCCCACTGTCGAGTAGGGCAGGCTGAAAAATACTGTTCCCAAGAAAATTGTTAGGATGGCAGTATAGGCAGTATAGAACTGTGGAACTATCCGAACCAATTCATCATATCTAGTCGCTTCAGCAACTTTCGGATTTAGACTTTTAAGCCTTTATGTGTGCATGCTGTCCTTGAAATGAAAAGGAACAATATCTTCTTTCTACTATTCAAGCCTTGCCCTTCACATGGTTAAGCATCTAGACAAACATTGTAAGAAAAGGGGTTAAAAATAAAGAAAGTGCCAATGTTTTCTGACTGTGCAGCATTGTTTCTTTGTGATAAAAGATTCTTTAGAAGACATTCTTTGTGGAACAGAGGTTACTATGAATACAAATGACCACTCCAGTGAGATAAAGAGGTGGTTCTGGAATGGTATAGTCAAAAGGAAAGAAAAAAGAAAAAATGAAGGTGGCTAAAACAAATAGTAATTTTAAGAATTGCTAAAAGATTGAAGGAAGAATCACTTTTCTGTACATAAAAAAATAAAATAAAAACTTATCTCACTTACTTTTAATTTTACAATGTTTTATACCCAATAACTGTTTTGGTTTAATGCGAAGTTCCCTTTATTGTCAATAACAGAAGAATTAAATCCACTTGCTTTACCTGAGAGTGTAATATTGGAAGAAGAAAGCTACAAAATTAACTTTAGGACAGGATGACTCTTTGTATGCAGAAGGCTGGATCAACTCCATTAAGATCAAGAGGATGATGAATGGTAGAATGGATGAAGATGGACAAGTACTCAAGTGGATTCCCATCACTAAATTTTGAGTCTGTACACAAGACAGTACTGGGATTACTACTGTTATCACTGGGGAGACTCAAGCAACCACATTATAACAATACAAATAAACTGAAGTTTTTTGAGGTGGAAATCTCTGATATCAAAACATTTGATAGAAAATTCCCTTTTCACAGAAGAAAACCAAAGATGCTTTCGTATTTGTGATGTTACAAAAAGAATGACCAGCATAGCTCTGCTCTAAGCATGCGTATGTTAAATCTAGCTAAACTGGTAAATATGACAGTTCAAAACATCATTACTCCTGTTCTGGAGTGCAGGCTGTGGGTATTTCTGGCTCTATCTTACTGTTGCTAATTTTAATGACCACTCTGTAAGAGTGGACACAGGCAAGGTAAAATGATTAGACATTCATAAAAAGCTCTGATTGCTAGCAATGCAATCTGCAGAGATCCACTATCTCAGCTTCAACATTTACTAGTGACTTCCAGAAAATTAAAGCCCACATGATTAGCCAAGCAAAAATTATGCTGCCCTTTACATGTTTTATTGTTTCATTTTTCTTCCACGAAAAACATTAAATCTCCCCTCAAGAGATGCTGCAGTAA
>NW_010232494.1:0-2921 GCF_000690775.1 Eurypyga helias | reverse complement strand
TTCCTTCAGTCTTTGTTTCTGGAGTCATTTGACCTCACACAGCATCTTGTCACAGGAGGAGCCAAAGAGCTCTTCTCTATGTAAGCTTGAATCCACACTTATGTGCAGGCATACAAGGACTTGAAACCATTGAATAGATTAAATTCTTTCCTTTCTTTGTACAGTGCCTGTATGACAGGCCTAGATGAAAGTTATCATCAGATTCTCAATTTCTTTCCATATTACTCCCTCCTTCTTTACCTTCTTAAAACTCACTGCTGGCTGGTAGTTCCCAGTCATACTATGGCTTCAGCTTCTGTAAAGTTTCTTTCTGAAGACGAGTGCCAAAACAGGCAAACCCTTGTTAGCTACTCAAAACTTTATTAGTCAATGTCAAGAAATGAAGCAAAGCATCCATCCAGATCATGTTACCAGTTAGTAACTCAGGCAGCTTCTGAGCCACCTCTTGGTGTCTACCCTGGAGAACAGAGGATTTGTAGAAAGCTAAAAAAGTTGGTTTTATTTCCACATATTACAAGCACCTTTGCTCTTTCTTTCATGATAGCCAGCTAGTGAGAGTCAAATTAATACAGTGTGCGGTACCATATTGTGAAATATGTACCCTTAGCTGTTAATTCCATAAAACACACAGCTGAAATGGTATAATATCTTTGTTAGAGAGCTTCTACGTTTTTATTGATTTGTTGAAAAGAAAGGCAAGGCTTAGAGAATACTGACCAAAACATAAGTTCTACTGGGCTCATAATAAGACATTGTTACAACCATGGAATGAAATACTGTTATGCGAGATCGCAGAGAGCGCGCTAAAGAAAAATATTACTTCCAGCCAAGGGCAGAACTGGAGAATTTTCATTGTTATAGATTACAGAAGGTGACAGACAGCTCCTAGAGACATCTTGCATCATTCAAATAGCTAATTCATGAGTGTTAAAAATAAAATACTGCCTTATGTAATCAACTATTAATATGTCACTTCTCATACGTAAGTTTTTTTAAAAAACCAACAGTTGTATATACTTGACATTATAGAGGGATTTGGCTTTACCTGAATCATCGACTCTCAGCTTTTTACTGGGATTGTCACTACTGTCATCATCGGACATTTCCATCTCCTCTTCCCGACGGATTCCCATGAGCTGTTCACTGTGAGCATTTCGGAGCTCCTAAAACCCAAAATGACCTTTTGTCAGTATTACCTTCCATGAAGTCATTATATATTATTTAGTATCTGGTTTAAATACTGCTCTGATTTTAATTATACATAATTTATCATTGTAATCATATTTATTTGTATATGAATATTTATAACAAGAGTAGCACAGGGCATTCTTCCTGTGAAAGAACCAGGTTTATCAAAGGTAACAGGGGGAAAAAAGAGAGAAATTGAGTCTCCACATCAAGTGATCTTTAGTTCTGTTAAGCACAGGAGAATGCTTTAACAGCAAGGATAATGCTTAATATTGTGTATAAAGCAGACTGGTGAAGCGATTATCAGCCTGCTTAACATATAGATAATTCTTGCTTCTCTCTGCCACTGAGCGTAGGATTCATCTGGCCAAGTGTAGGTGTCTCCATTAAAACTAGTTCCTACACAGGCACCTTTCATAGACATAGAAACAGGCACTTGAAGGTGATTCACATCCACAAGGTAATTATCCAAACAAAGTCATATTATCTACACCCTAAAAGTTGTCTCTGCTGATGGTAAAGGGAGCCAAAAGCAGCCAGTGCACATGGAGTGCTCTGTATTGTAGTTCCCTAATACTAGGCAAAGAAACCTCATCCTTGGTTCCTATGCCCAGATCCCTTCAGACATAAAGACACAGCCCAGTAACGCTGCCCTGAAAATCTCTGCATCTCGATCCAAAACAAACGCCAGTGCCGACAGCCCAGTCTCTGGGCGACCACGGCAAGGGCAGACGGGCAGGCAGGGAGCCCGTGCACATGCCGCTCGGTAAAAGATCAGCAGGCACGCGGGCTTTATGGGAGTCTAGACGGTCTTTGTTCTGGGTAGAAAAGCTGGCACGGGTGTAGTGGCTGGCTTTTTAATGGCAGCGCTGAGAAGATTGAGAGGACTCTATTTTGTCCTAATAATCCTGTCAGGTGTAACACGGGGATGCTGCACCGTGATTAGTGTAGGCCTTTTCAGTCCACAGACAGCTAATTTTTCTGCCGACAAAGAGCCTAATTCCCAAAGAGGTGGTTTGAAATCTTTGAAACAAGGAAGAGTCGCATGGAAGGAGGAGACAGCATTGAGGAGTCGGACCGCTGCTCCGTGCAATTAACAATAAGCTGACAGAGAGGGACTGGCTGAAAAAAGGGAAGGCGTTTCCCTTGAGCTGTACCCTTGGTTCACGGCAGATCTCAAATATTCTGATAAATGTATATGTGTCCATTCATCCCAGCAAAGGCAAGGGGGCTAATTAGTGGGTGTTTCACATGAGAATAATTTAAAATTTTAAAAAAGTGATTTAAAAGGTAAATTGTAAACCAGTGTCTCATGAAATGAGAGGAACCTCTGGAAGAAACAAGCCATTTCTTGATTCCTTATTGGAAAAGGCCACCCACACTTTTTCCTGGGGAAGTATATTGCATACATGAGCAGACATCAGTTTACATTTACTCCCTCTTTAGGGGATAAATGTCCTTGATTCGTCAACGTCTACATTATCAGCAAAGCTAATAATCTTTCACAGACAATGTCTATGTGCATGAATGTTTGCTTTGGGTTTGGAGTTTTTAGCAAAGATTTCCTAAATTCAGAAAAAAAAAAAAGGAAAGTGATCAAGTAATTAAAATAGCAAATAATGTCATGGGTAGAAAATAAGATTTAAATCAAAGATGCTATTTGGCACATTTCCTTTATATTTCACATCTGAAAACCAGGCATTTCTAAAATGTTTAAAAATATAAATATAAAT
>NW_010232493.1:0-3870 GCF_000690775.1 Eurypyga helias | reverse complement strand
GGGACAGTATCTAATCATCTTAGTTTTGCTATTGATCAATGCTGTCTCCCAGTGTGGCCACTCTCTGTGCAGCCTAGTATGCAGAGTTGTGTCATTTCCCCTTCCACCAGCAACAAACCAATAACACACTGGGTAGTATGTCATCATTACAAGGAAATGTATGAATAATTTGGGGGGGGGAGGGAGGGGAGGTTTGTGTTCAATTTTTTCTCACATTCAATTGGTCTTTAATACAGATTCAATTTTTAATGAAGCTTTTATGTTTCTGTGAGGTCCCATCTAGCTATTCTAGACTATCTAGAAATTCAGAGTTAACTAATATGGTTTTATGGAAGGCAGAGTGATAGTCTTGCTCACTTTAAAATAATTTTTTCTTTCCGTTAACGTAACTAGGTGAAATGCAGTCCCTCAGGCAAAGTTTTCCTGAAACTGGGCATGTGACTTTATCCAGATCCACCCTGTCCCAAGTTCTGCCTTGTTGTTTGCCTTAAAAGCACACATATGACTCAACCTGAGACGACTTCTAAGCATTATTTTTGAATGCAAGGAAAACTAGAGAATTAAGAATTTTTATATTTCTAAATTAATTCCTCCTCTTTGTAATCTAAGAATAGTCTTTGCTTGATCCTGTATATGGTCAGAAAATGAGCGTATATAGTGGTTCAGATATAAAACAGAACTCATGGCATTCATACTTATTTTTGTGCTGGCTCTTATCTCAAGGTTTCCTTACTGTGTCTATAGTTCTTCAAGTCTGCACTGTAAAGAAGCAGCTTTTCTCTTTCTCTACCACTTCTTCCACTTAAAATAATTATCTTTATGAAAACAGATGTCAACTTGACATTGCTACTGTTAGTTTATTTTGTCAGCAATGTGAGTGATGTAAATACTTCACTAAAATATCTCTGTTGAGTAATGACCCTACTGTAAACACTGACTATCCTTGTTTAATAGAATATGTAAGAAATAATATTCACCGTAGGTTAGTTTTTATTTTCTATGCTTCATATAGTAAGTTTGACTTCTAAGATAAGAAAAAAAAAAAAAAAAAGGCTGTGAGACCTCAGTGTTCACTGTTGAACCTCAGAGCACAGCAAATATATAGGAACAGTAAAAATAAAGACTTAATGTGTCAGGCCTGCATGATGGACAGACCCTGTCTGCACATTACTTCTTTTAAGCAGATGTGAATTGTATTATAGCTAGAATAATGGTTATGTGTTCTAGAGGCTAATCTCTTGAATCAGAAAGCCATTTGTTTTATTATTCTTAAAGCTCTTATACTATGGGAACCTTCTGCATTTCAAAAGTATGAGGAGACAGGCTGATGCTGATGAAAGTATGTATTGAAAAAAATCTTTATAGTGGTGTGTCTGAGGAAGTTATTTCCATTTAGAAGACTTCCAGTGTTGCATCAGTTCAATTCACCACAGATAACTGAAATCAATATTATTGGTGGTTATTGTTTTTTCTTTTGTTGGTGCAAATGTTGTTACTGCGGCTTTGAGTCTACACATACACTTTTACTACATGTTGAAAAGATTTGAATGTTTAGACTTGCAGGTTAAAATAATTAACATCTTTTTAAAAAGCCTAAAAGCTAAGTAATTCCTTTGTGTCTGTGCTCTACTGTATGTTATATACATAAATGTTATTTGAAGCAAAGATTCAAAGCCTGTTTTTTAAAAAACAAAACAAAAAAAACCACAACCCACAAAGCAGCCCACACCATCACTGGAGGTAGGACAAAAATTTTCAAAATGTCTTAAGAGGAGAGTGGGTCTAGACACAAATCTTCTGTGCCTCATATCAACATAGCAGCCCTTTATAGGATGAAACTGAAAAAACACTGCTTGATCTCCTGGTTTTGTTTTATGAGCAATGGTGGCTGGAGTCACCAAATTCCAGGAGTAGGCTCAAGACCATTATTTCCACACAGACACAACCCCTCAGTTTGGTCCATGTTTTTTCCACCAAGGCGCTTTTTTTTTTATGTCCACTTTCAGTTATCAACTCTTTCCACACCTAAGTCTAAGTCCCACTTAAAGGCTGTGTGTTTGTGCTTGTTTTGGCTGAGATAGCTACTGTGGAGAAAATTAGCTTTAGTATGGGGCTGTGTTTTGGATTTGTGCTGAAAACAGTATTGATAACACAGGGATGTTTTGTTACTGCTGAGCAGTGCTTACACCGAGTCGAGGCCTTTTCTGCTCCTCACACCACTCCACCAGTGAGTAGGCTGGGGGCACAAAAAAATTTAGGAGGGGACACACCAGGGACAGCTGACCCCAACTGACCAAAGGGATATTACACACCATATGATGTCATGCTCAGCGTATAAAGCTGAGGAAGAAGGAAAGGGGAACATGCTGTCTTCCCAAGTAACCTTTATGTGTGATGGAGCCCTGCTTTCCTGGAAGTGGCTGAACACCTGCCTGCCAATGGGAAGTGGTGAATGAATTCCTTGGTTTGCTTTGCTTGTGTGTGCAGCTTTTGCTTTACCTGTTAAACTGTTTTTATCTCAGTCCACAAGTTTCATAAAGCTGAGGAAGAAGGAAAGGGGAACATGCTGTCTTCCCAAGTAACCTTTATGTGTGATGGAGCCCTGCTTTCCTGGAAGTGGCTGAACACCTGCCTGCCAATGGGAAGTGGTGAATGAATTCCTTGGTTTGCTTTGCTTGTGTGTGCAGCTTTTGCTTTACCTGTTAAACTGTTTTTATCTCAGTCCACAAGTTTCCTCACTTTTTCTCTTCTGATCCCCTCATCCAAGTGGTGAATGAATTCCTTGGTTTGCTTTGCTTGTGTGTGCAGCTTTTGCTTTACCTGTTAAACTGTTTTTATCTCAGTCCACAAGTTTCCTCACTTTTTCTCTTCTGATTCTCTCCCCTCATCCTGTTGCGTGGAGAGTGAGCAATTGACTGATGCTTAGTTGCCAGCTGGGGGACAATGGGAGACCAGAAAGTGGTGAAAAATAGGTGCTCTGAAAGCCAACTGTGGATCTAACCTGATTAATGAGTGGTATTCTCAGACTTCTGAAAATAAGCAGCAAACACGCTGTAACAACTTTCACAGTAACTTCACCAAATTACCTGCCCTATTCTCTCCTTGGCCAAGTTGTTGATGATTCAGGGCTTATGTTTTAGGTTAAAATGCAACATTTTGCACAGAACTACCATTCATTTCCATGTTCTTTAAAATTGGACAGTAATACAGCCCTTGGGGAACTGTTTCACAAACAGTTTGAAAATCCATGCGGTGGAGATAGAGATGTAAGCTTGTCATTTGTCCCAAGGCGATACATTCTAGATGGTTATCAAATCTTCAGTTAAAGCAGGGATTAGAGTGACTGACTTAGAATCATAGAATGGTTTGAGTTGGAAGGGACCTTAAAGATCATCTAGTTCCAACCCCCCTGCCATGGGCAGGGACACCTTGCACTAGACCAGGTTGCTCAAAGCCTCATCCAGCCTGACCTTGAAGACAGTCAGGGATGGGGCATCCACAACTTCTCTGGGCAACCTGTTCCAGTGCTTCAGCACCCCCTCCATTAAGAACTTCTTCCTGATACCTAATCTAAACCTCCCCACTTTCAATTTAAACCCATTACCCCTTGTCCTGTCACTACAGGCCCTTGTAAAAAGTCCCCTCCCAACTTCCTTGTAGGCCCCTTCAGGTACTGGAAAGCTGCAATAAGGTCTCCTCGGAGCCTCCTCTTCTCCAGGCTGAACAAGCCCAATTCTCTCAGCCTTTCATCACAGGAGAGGTGCTCCAGCCCTCTGATCATCTTCATGGCCCTCCTCTGGACTTGCTCCAAGTGGTCAATATCCTTCTGATGTTGTGGGTTCCACAGCTGGATGCAGTACTCCAGGTGGG
>NW_010232492.1:4327-6936 GCF_000690775.1 Eurypyga helias | reverse complement strand
GCTGGTCTCTGATGTGGAGAGCAACCCACCCTCCAAGTCTCTCCCCTGCGGTCCTTCCTAAAGAGCCTTGTCCATTTAGCTTTTACTTGTAATTTTCATCAATAACCAGAAACATCCATTAAATTTCGAAACTTCTGTTCTTATTCATCGAATGTATTAAATGGGATATATTGGTTTGAGAAATCTATATTCACAGTCTTGAGTGACTGATTTCCAATTCCATTTGAGATGCAACTGGCTGTTTTTCAACTAATATTGTGATTTTGCTTTTTATTTGGTTCCTAAAAAGAACAAAAGTCTCCTTCACAAATAAGAAAAAGACACAGCTGTTTCAGTCCCTTCCTTCGCAATATCCCCTCTCAAAGTCAGCTAGGAATAAAAAACAATGCATGATTTTGCATTAGCAAGCTTGAGAAAGGATCAGTCTCTATTCCAAATTATTCCTTATTCCCAGTAATCGCTACTCCCAAAGAAGCAGGCAAATAAAGAATTGACAGCTTTTGACTGCAGTGGTCTTCTCAGAGAAGTGAGAACATTTTCTTCCAAGTACAGTTACAATGCAAACACGGTAATTCATGTGGCTGAAGGCCAAGATTGACGCGGATGGAGTTTTGCCCAGCTCTTCACTATGTCCACTTGCCTCTTTTTTCCCCCTTTCTCCATCCAAATTCCATAAATTCTCCCAATGACAATGACAGAAGGATGACAGTTATACTAGTAAAAGTATTGAGATTAAAGTACTCAGAAAACTCAGATTTACTCTTTCCTGATGCTGCAAAGGCTCACCCTGAAGTTTCACATCTTTGCTTCAGAATGGCTGCAAGTGTGCAGAGACAGTGACAGCTACTGAGAGTATGTTCATCATCCACATGCTGATGGTAACATCTAAGCAAGATTGTTTTCCAAACAGGTCAGAGAAGAATCTTAAAGGCTAGAAAAATGTCTCTGAAGGGTAAGGTTAGTGAGAAAATTGATAACAAATATATTTATAACATTTAAAAATATAGTACAATTAAACATTAAATAAAGTAAATTGCACGTGTATTACAAAGAATTTATCACCTCACCAACATCAAGTTCACAAACACCAGCTTTCCAAACACAAGCTCACAGCATCAAAATTCATCAGGGTTCAAACACATAAGCAGATAACTTGCAAGTAATTAAAGAAGGGCTGTGTAGCTGAACCAGGAGATACTAGACCAACTCTGTCATAAAATGACATGGGTAAGGTGGACAAGGTGAGCAAAGAGTGGGATGGAGAAGACAGAGGGGCAAGGAGTTTCCTAGGAAAAGGCCGCCTGTTGTATGGGAGATAATGGTTCTGTGAATCCAACACGGTGATTCAAAAGGGGAGGACCAAAAGACAAAAAGGTCCAGCCAAGATGAGGCTTTGAGCAACTTGGTCTAGTGGAAGGTGTCCCTGCCCATGGCAGGGGGGTTGGAACTGGATGGTCTTTAAGGTCCCTTCCAACCCAAACCAGTCTATGATTCTATTAAAAGGAAAAATGTTGCAGCAGAGGAGCAAAAGACAGAAATTGTGACCTATGTAACAGTTGCCAAAATTTCAGTGAAATAATTGTTTGAATTGCTTATTGGGAAAAGGATTGCTATTTTTCTGAAAACTTATATTGAAAAGATTATATGTTCTCAAAGTTAATTTTCACTAATTCTTTTTGCTTTTCCATTGTGATTTTCTGCAGTCTTTCTTCTCTCAAAAGACAAATCTTTTCTTACCCAAACTAATGTAATCAGTTCTGCAGAGATTTCTGTTTCGTGTTGTTTTAAAGGACAAATTCAAACATTACATGTCAGAAGAAGGGCTGCTTGTACTCCATTTGCCACGTGAATTGCACCAAGCAGAACTGGACATCTTGATTAAAAGTCAGTTCAGCTACACTTTCAGAGCAGAATGATGGCTTTTCACAGAATCATTGAACCCTTTAGATTGGAAAAGACCTTTAAGACCGTGGAGTCCAACCATTAAACTAGCACTGCCAAAGCCACCACTGAACAATGTCCCTAAGCACCACATCTACATGTCTTTTAAATCCCTCCAGGGCTGGTGATTCAACCAGCTCCCTGGGCAGCCTGTTTCAATACCTGATAATGCTTTCAGTGAAGCAATTTTCCCTAATACCCAATCAAATCCTCCCCGGGCACAACCTGAGGCCATTTCCTCTTGTCCTGTCACTTGTCACTTGGAAGAACAGATCAACACCCACCTTTCTTTCAGGTAGCTTAAAGAGATCCATAAGGTGTCCCCTGAGTCTCCTCTTTTCCAGGCTAAACAATTCCAGCTCCCTCAGGTGCTCCACAAAATACTTGTTGCTCTAGACCTTTCATGAGATTCATTGCCCTTAAAAGAGGTTCAGTGAGTAAGACTCCAGAATAAAGGGGTATCTAGCAAAAAACTGAAACAAATGTCATTATCACATTTTGGCATTTTTGCATGCTGGCTTTGGCACTGGTCCTCCAGACATACAGCCTGCAGATGAGATGTGTGAGTTATATAAAACAGATTGTCTGCTACATCTGCCTGCACAACAACGTTAAGGTAAGGAGAAGGACTTGGGGGTACTGGTTGAGAAAAAGCTGGAAACAAGTCG
>NW_010232492.1:0-4265 GCF_000690775.1 Eurypyga helias | reverse complement strand
CAGCAGGTCGAGGGAGGGGATTCTGCCCCTCTGCTCTGCTCTTGTGAGACCTCTGCCTGCAGTTTGTCATCCTGTTCTGGGGTGCTGAACATCAGAAGGATATAGACCAATTTGAGTGAGTCCAGAGGAGGCCACGGAGATGCTCCGAGGGCTGGAGCCCCTCTGCTATGGGGACAGGCTGAGAGAGTTGGGCTTGTTCAGCCTGGAGAAGAGAAGGCTCCGGGGAGACCTTATAGCACCTTCCAGTGCCTGAAGGGGCTACAAGGAAGCTGGGGGGGACTTTTTACAAGGGCCTGTAGTGACAGGACAAGGGGTAACGGGTTTAAATTGAAAGTGGGGAGGTTTAGACTGGATATCAGGAAGAAATTCTTCCAGGAGAGTGTGGTGAAGCACTGGAACAGGTTGCCCAGAGAAGCTGTGGATGCCAGAAATGTGAAGGCAGAAATGAGTAAATACCACTAATAATGCCACTATTAGTTCTCAGTTCTGCAAGGCAGCAATTCAGCTGACAGACCTCTAGCATGATCCATTTCAGCATCAACTGCTTTCACTACACTATTGTGCTGCCTTTTAGCACTTCCCCATGGATTTCTGTAGGCCTTAGAATTGCTTTCTTATCTTTTCTTGAGACATGCAACTTCAAAAAATCTTAAAATGAGAGAGTGATGGTTTTATGGTGTTTTCAGCCTCGATTTCAATTCGGTAACTGTCACAAAAATAAATCCCTAAAAAAGATTGTGTGTGACAGCTTCCATATTTGTTCTACTTCAGTGTTCTTTCATATCTAATTTGCTCAGTTTAAAAGCTAGAAGATACATTTTCCTGCTGCCAGACAGCAAGCTCAGCCAGGGACCTGAAAAATCAAGCTGAGATCTTTTTGCCTCTTAAGTTGTCTGCTGCTACAAACACTTGGCAGCTTGAACTCAACTGACAATTCAGTTGACGATGTGTAAGGTGGTGTGACACACAGCTCATTAGTCTGTTCTTCTGGTGAAATTTTTGCACTAGCAAATTTAAGAGATTGGCAGCTATGAAAATGCAGTTTTTCTTCTGTTTATGCTATACCAGTGGTTTCCAATGACAGTTTCCTGTGTGCTTCTTGGTAATGAGTTTATGCTGACTGGAGAATGTATTTTTACTTCGAGTGCTTAGGGATAAGCAAACTACTGCGGAAGTGCTAATTCCATGAAAATACTGATGGTATCGTTTTTGCTTACAGTGGTTTTGTATCAAGGTGGCTTTTTGAAGTCACATGGCTTCTACTCATTCATACCCCATATCCATGTCTTTTTACTGTGCGTGCTGGATGCTTCAGTTCCTTCTGAGGGTGCCCAGCATGGGCACTGCTTCCAAATGGTCTCCTTTTAACCAGTGTAAAAGGAGATCTAATTTCCATTAGTTCTGATCAACAGGGGAGTCATTGGGCAAATTATTTTTTTGCCATCTCAAGCTGTGTATATGAGAAGAGTATTTTTTGCCCTTTCAAACATCGCTATGAAATTGTTTATGGTTGTGAGTTTGGGACTTATTTAAAAATGGTAAAATAGAGAAAACATGTTTCATCAGTTACACCACTAGTTATGGAGAATGTTTTATGGTGTGCTAGATGCAGAGTTAAAGTGAACTAATTCAGGGAGAACATGCAGGTCGATCCTTACTTATGGAGAAACCATCTTGTGTTCTAAAAGCATAAGGAAAAAAGCCTAACAAAGGCAGAAATAAACCCAGAAAAAAAAGTTGAATGCAGTAGAAGAGTATACTTTTGCTGCTAAACCAGGGTTCCCAGAATAAATGGATTTGGCTGGTAGTATTGACATGTACCAATAGTTTACTCTTGGAAGAGCCCAGACACCAGGAGTGTTTGAAATCTGTGTAAAGGTCATGCTTGGTGTGTCTTTGAAAATGTAGCATGTTTTTTGCCCAAATATGGGACTTAACCATTGAGAATAATCCATGGAAGGAAATTTTTTCTGGTCCGTATTTTCTTGTACAGCTCCCGTTGGTGTATCTAGTTGTGAAGATGATTTTCATGTCTCATAAAACAGAAAAGTTGATAGGATGAATACAAATCTTAATATGAGCTTATAGAAGAAGGAAAGAGGGCAGAACAGAGCACTTATTTATACCATCATTTTGTCCTAATTATGTTTTTCCCCCATTACAAATTCTCAGACTATGTTGGCGTAAACAAATGTAATTCTTCTACACTGTTATGAAAGACCTGGTTACCTCATTTGAGATTTGCCTCATTAATTTTCTTTTTCAATTTAGCCTTGCCCTTGCATCTTCTTATCGAGTGGGGAAAAAGGTAGAAAAATCACTAACAATTTACCATATACATTGAAATAAACAACTGCATAAACGGTTCTTTACACAGTTGTATAAGAACTGTTTATATAGCCTTTTATGTGATTGTATAACACTTTCAATACAATTAAGGAAAATGCATACTCTGACAAAGAATGTTGAAGTCTGTGAATCACAAGGTGACATCAGATAATTCCAAATGTTCTCCTTCTGAAACTATCCTATGCTTCTAAATATGATTCTTCTATCTCCCTTTGTTTGCCTTGAATAAAATTAATTTCTAAGAAGTATCGAAAAAGTATATTTTTGTCTTGGCTAAGTACGCTTCAGAATATTCACAAAATTCAGCTGCTAATATACAAAATTCATCTGCTAATATACAAAATTCATAAATACAGGCAATGTCTCTTTTAAATAAAGCTTGCAGGAAATATGAGTTCACTTTTGTGTGATTATATTCTTTGCAAAGGTCCTTTCACAAAGGTCCAGAACACTTCAGGCCTGTAAATTATTAATGTACCTTGTATCTCATTAGCTGTATATTATGGAAATTTACCTAAGCTGCTACCTCTAGTTTCATTAAAATAGCAAATGGTTAAAACAGGGGGAGAAACTTTATTGTGCCTTTGCAATTAAATTGGTTTTGTAAGAATGGTAGAAGCTTACAGTTTTACCATTTTTCTGGCTGTAATTTAAAAGATCCATACGACGTGCAGGCTGATGAATAATTCATGCTTCATTTATTAGCCTGCTAACCCTATTGCTGGTCTCATAAAAATGAGGATAATACTTTTTTTCCTTTCCATGGGGCACTGGAGAAGCGTGTGCATGTGTATGCATGTGCACAGGCGTTGTTTTTTGTGTGCATTATTTTTGCATATGCATACTCAGATTAAAAACGAAGGCTATCCATTCACTTTTACTGTACGGTACATATGCAAAGCTATGTTGTGGACGGAAGAGTTTGCAGCAGTAAGGACCAAAACGCTAAAGCTCATCAGTATGAGACAAGTTTTCTCGAGGGCTGGCATTTTCACACAGGCACTAAGGAGCAACTCAGCCCCAGACCATCCTGCCCTAAGCACAAAAGTCACCTACTTATCCTTGTTCACTCTAGTGTAAATATAGGAACAAATCCAACAAATGCCTTCCTGAAAGACAGTGGATGAAAGAGACATGGAAGATTTCTTAGTCCTTCCCCTGGCTGTGTGCACATTGTGACAATGAGGCAAAAGAAGAATTGTTACTGGAGAAAATATTCCTGAAATTTCTTTAACTAATGAAAACTGTACAAAAATAAAACTGAGCTGAAGTACAAATCAGTTTCCTCTTATGGACACAGCAGACAACCTGGTTAGTATCCAATTAACAGTTTTCTATCAAAACCAGCAATCTCTCAAAGCCAAAGCTCTTTGCTGGAATAATTAAATTGTAACAACCTTCTGTTTTGCAAGAAAAAATGGAAAAGACTAAGTATGTTTGAAAAGGATGTTTTGAACATTTTTTTTTTCACATGACCTTATGAAGGCGGGGAGAATCAGAAGACAATGTTTCAATATTGTTTAAATGAAACGTTTTGATTGAACTGAAGCGTTTTATTTTTTCTTACTATTCCATTTCACAGAAAATTTCTCAACCCTACAACTTCATAGCTATTTTTACCCTTTACAAGTAGATTACAAGTATTGAGCCTATGCCATGAAGAAGCTTTCGTTTTGCTCCACAGATGTATATATCTAGAAGTAAAATCCCTAATGTGTTGTGCCCTAGTATCTACATGGAGGCAATCATGTACAGGTCCTGGGACACTCTCCTGGTGGCCAACATATGGGGTTCCAAACTCTTCTCAGCATAGCATGTAGAGCAGGCAGGCAAAGAATGACCCAAAACAGGTACCCAGGTGGGCTCGATAGAAGATGACTTCTCACACCTCCATTGAGTGCATCCTCAGCAAGTTT
>NW_010232491.1:0-3579 GCF_000690775.1 Eurypyga helias | reverse complement strand
AGGGTGCGAGGGAGGGGTCTGTTGTTGCCTCTATAGCACCCCTGGGGTTCCTATAGGTCCTCCAGGGTGTGAGGGGGATCTCCTATGGCCTCTAGAGCACCGCTGGGGTCCTTAGAGGTCCTCTAGGGTTTGAAGGGGGGATCCCCGTATGGCCTCTATAGCACCCCGGGGTCCCTATAGCTCCTCTAGGGTGATTGGGGGGGGTCTCCTATGGCCTCTAGAGCACCGCTGGGGTCCTTAGAGCTCCCCTAAGGTGCCAGGCGGAGTCTCCTATGGCCTCTAGAGCACCTCTGGGGTCCTTATAGCTCCTTTAGTGTGCGACCGGGGGTCTCCTATGACCTCTATATCACCCTGGGGTCCCTATAGCACTTCCAGGTTGTAGGGGGGGGTCTGTTATGACCTCTGTAGCACCAATGGTGTCCCTATAGGTCCTCTAGGGTGTGAGGGGGGATCCCCGTATGGTCTCTCCGGCACCCCGGGGTCCGTATACATCCTCTCGGGTGATTGGGGGGAGTCTCTTGCTGCCTCTGTAGCACTGCTGGTGTCCCTACAGCTCCTCCAGGATGATTGGGGGGATCTCTTGTTGCCTCTGTAGCACCCCTGGGCTTCCTTTAGCTCCTCCAGGGTGCGAGGGAGTTCTGCTATGCTCACTAAAGCATCACTTTAGAGATCACCCCGAAGGGACGCCGTATCCTATAGGGGACCTATACTTCCAGAAACCCTCATTTTCCTTTTCCAAATGCTTATTCATGTTTCAAAGTTGCATTTTGATGGTCAAAAGTCTCAGGGGAGTTTATAAGATCTCTGGTTTAGACTCCAAAGCTGCCTATTTATTTGCCAAGGCTTGAGTTAAAGCCACAGATTGGCCTTTTTAGTATGCAGACAGTTGTTGCTAGGAAACAGGAGTCTCCTTGAGTGTGCAAACCATCCTTTTGACATCAAAAGGCTTCCTCTTGAACACAGTCTGTTCGCTTGTAGAGGCCATGGCTTTGATTCTGTGGTTCTAGGCCTCCTTTCTAGAGTCCAAACCATCATTTTTAAGGTCCAAGCTTCTCTTTATATGGTCCAAGCTCTGCTTTTAAGGCCAAAGCCTCATGTTAAGGACCCGGAGTTCTGTTTGGAACTCCAGAGATCTCGATTTGTAGTGCAAATTATCATTTTTTCAAAAGCGGAACTCTTTGATTCCAAATTGTAAAGCTTTCTGTTAGGCCTCAGGTCTACTGTGTGAGGGCCCAAACCCTTCTTTTCTAGTGCAGAAAGCCATTACTTAGGTTCCAAATCTTCCGTTAGTGTCCAAATCCTCATTATCTTTTTCCAACTTCTTATTTACGTTTCAAAGACGCATTTTACTGGTCAGTGGCTCAATTGAGGTGGTAAGATCTCGTGTTTAGACTCCAAAGCTGCATTTTGATTTTACAAAACCTCATGTGAAGGCCCCAGATTGGCCTTCTTGGGATGCAGACAGTTGTTGCTAGGATACAGGAGTCCCCTTGAGTGTGAAACCAACCTTTCGACATCACAAAGCTTCCTTTTGAACACAGTCTGTTCACTTGTAGAGGCCATGGCTTTGATTCTGTAGTTCTAGGCCTCCTTTCTATGATACAAACCGTAATTCTTCAGGTCCAAAATTCTCTTTATATGCTCCAAGCTCTGCTTTTAAAGCGAAAGATTCATTTTAAGGACCCAGACTGCCATTTTGAACCCCCAATATCAGATTTTGAATGTGCAAAGCCTCATTTTTCATGGGAAAAGCTTTGATTCTAAAGTGTAAAGCTATCCTTTAGGTCCCACATTGACTGTGGGGTCCAAAACTTCCTTTCTAGTGCAGAAAGCCTTTTCTTAGGTTCCAATTCTTCTGTTAGTGTCCAATTCCTCATTTTCCTTTTGCAACGGCTTCTTCATGTTTCAAACCTGCATTTTGATGCTCCAAAGGCAAGGGTGAGTTTGTAAGATCTCATTTTTAGATTCCAAAACTGCATTTTTATCTGCCAAAGCCTCATGTGAAGGTCCCAGATTGGCCTTTTTAGGGTGCAGACAGTTGTTGCTAGGATACAGGAGTCCCCTTGAGTGCGAAACCATCCTTTCGACATCACAAAGCTTCCTTTTGAACACAGTCTGTTCACTTGTAGAGGCCATGGCTTTGATTCTGTGGCTCCAGGCCTCCTTTCTAGGTTCCAAACTGTAATTTTTCAGGTCCAAGCTCCTCTTTATACGCTCCAAGCTCTGCTTTTAAGGCGAAAGATTCATTTTAAGCACCCAGAGTGCCATTTTAAACCCCCAATAACAGATTTTGAACGTGAAAAGCCTCATTTTACGAAAGGGGAAAACTATGATTCTAATGTGTAATGCTATCCTTTAGGTCCCATATCTACTGTGTGAGGGCCCATACTGTAATTTCTAGTGCAGTAAACCCTTTTCGTACATTCCAAATCTTCTCTTAGTGTACAAATCCTCACTTTCTTTTTCCAAAGGCTTATCCATGTTTCAAAGCTGCATTTTGATGGTCCAAAATCTCCGGGGAAATTCTAAGATCTCATTTTTAGATGCCAAAGCTGCCTGTTTACTTGCCAAAGCATCAAGTGAAGGCCCCAGATTGGCCTTCTTAGGATGCAGACAGTTGTTACTAGGATACAGGAGTCCCCTTGAGTGTGCAAACTATCCTTTCGACGTCACAGAGCTTCCTCTTGAACACAGTCTGTTCACTTGTAGAGGCCATGGCTTTGATTCTGTGGTTGTAGGCCTCCTTTTTAGGGTCCAAACCGTAATTTTTCAGGTCCAAGGTTTTCTCTTTACGCCCCAGCTCTGCTTTTCAGGGCAAAGCCTCATGTTAAGGAAGCAGAGCTTCATTTGGAACTCCATAACTCTCGTTTTGAACATGCAAAGTATCATTTTTGGAAGGGAAATCTTTTATTCCAAAGTACAAAGATTTCTGTTAGGTCTCAAATCTAATGTGTGAGGGCCCAAACCGTCCTTTCTAGTGCAGAAAGCCTTTTCTTAGGCTCCAAATCTTCCGTTAGTGTAGAAATCCTCATTTACCTTTTCCAAAGGCTTATTCATGTTTCAAAGCTGCATTTTGATGGTCCAAAGTCTCAGGGGAGATTGTAAGATCTCATTTTTAGACACCAAAGCTGCCTGTTTATTTGCCAAAGCCTCTTGTGAAGATCCCAGAATGGACTTTACAGGGTGCAGACAGTTGTTGCTAGGATACAGGAGTCCCCTTGAGTGTGAAACCATCCTTGAGACGTCGCAAAGCTTCCTCTTGAACACAGTCTGTTCAATTGTAGAGGCCATGGCTTTGATTCTGTGTTTCGAGGCCTCTCCTTTCTAGGGTCCAAACCGTAATTTTTCAGGTCCAAGCTTCTCTTTATATGGTCCAAGCTCTGCTTTTAAGGCCAAAGCTTCATGTTAAGGACCCAGAGTGCCATTTGGAACTCAACAATATCGGATTCTGCACGTGCAAAGCCTCATTTTTCAAAAGGGGAAAGCTTAGATTCTAAAGTGTAAAGCTATCCTTTAGGTACCACATCTACTGTGTGTGGCTCAAACTGTCCTTTCTAGTGCAGAAAGCCTTTTCTTAGG
>NW_010232490.1:0-3705 GCF_000690775.1 Eurypyga helias | reverse complement strand
GTAATGCATTGGGCCTGTTTCCTGCTCGTGCTGTTATTCATAGTCATTAGTGGGCTTTACTGCAAATTGAATGAGGTTTCTTTCATTCTCTGGATCTTGCTCTTGAGCCCTCACTAGAGGCAGCTGGCAATGCATTTGCTAGACCGGCATTGGCAGTGATTTGTGAGGCAGTCTGGCTGTGTGAAGCATAGGTGTGTATTGAAAACTTTCTTCTGTCTCGGGAAAATATGCGATTCCTCACATTTGAAAACAACTTCTAGGGTCTATCTCTGTGTGTTGCCATCTAGGAAAGACCTTCAGACAGACTAAAGAAAAATTTGTACCTTTGACCACTTGGTTAACAGAGTGTACCAGTCTGTTACTAAATTCAGTGCCTGCCGAAACCTGCTTCCATCGTATTCTCTTGTGCAGATCTGATTATCTGATGGAAATGCAAAATCTTACAGGGTCTGTAGTGGCATGTGTTTCTTAAATCACTACAAAGATACCTTAGAGTATGCTTGCTGTTTAGTCTTCGTTCTGTATACATCTTCCTTGGACATCCTATTAGTATGTAGCTATTTATTTCTCTGGTAATAGCATGATTCCTATAGAGGAATGATGTTCTATACTTGCAGGGCAAATGCTCATTTTCTTGCCTATCCTGTCCACATCAAAGATACAGCCTTAAAGCGGAAGAGAATATTTTTGGCAACTGGTATGATTGCTGATTTCCAGAGAAGTATCTCCACATCAGGCTGATAGAGCTTGAGTCAATATCAGAGAACTTGAGTTCCCCTTAGGTGATGTGGGATGGTACCTGGTTCAGGTGGTACTAAGCAAGTGTTGCAGATAGAGTGATGCACTTCACTCACAAGAGAGAAGCAGCAATATGTTTATTAATATAAGACAGTGAGTTAACAAAGTTCAGTGGTAAATGTAACAGTGGTTTAACAAGATTCGATGGCAAGGTACACTGGATTATTTACTGCATAGAGGACAGGGTCAGAGAAAACTGTCAGGGAGTCCCTCTTGTTGAGTCGTGAGATTCAGAAAGGATCCCCTTGCTTTCTAAACTCCTTCTCAGAGAGGAGTCTAAGTATGGTTGGATCCAATCCTAGTCCCAGACTTGGTCAGCGGTTTATGTCTAAAGGACACAATCAATCCTCTATATCACTTTCCTAAGATTCCAACTTCCAGCATGCTATTAGTCACTTACTGAGAATCTGTTGCAGCAAGGAATCTCTCAACCTCAAGAAGTAACCTTGAGAGGTGTCCCTACTGAAGGGGAGATCCTGGTGTGCAGCCCGCTGCCGTACAGGAGAGCTCAAAGGGCTCTTGGGCTGCTTCCTATTTATGGGGGTAAGACGATTGACTCATAGTCATATTTACATACTGACTGCAGATGTCAGTTTCTGCCAAATTTGTCTTGAGTCAGACATTGACCAGCACTGTGGCTAGGTGAGCATGTTGCCATAAAGTAGCCCTTAGCTACTGTGTTGTTATCGTGTCTCCCCTGAATCCACTTTAAGCCAGATGCATCCTTCATGACTGTCACTGGTGGTTATCACTTGGAAGTGAGAAGTTCTCTAGATACCTGCCCATGTTCTCTCCCACATGCTATGCCACCCATGACTATCCAGCCATATACTGAGCATGATGTCATACAGTATCGAATATGGTCAGCTATCTGGGCTGTGTTCCCTCTCAGCTTTTTGTGAAAATTAAGCCTATCTCAGCCAGACCCAGGACAGTCTCTCTCGTATAAATGTTTCTTATTTTCTGTCCTTTCTACTCTTTCTTAATTTATGTGAATGCAGGAGCAGAGGCAGCACTGGAGATTTCAAACTCCTGTCATCTCTTTTATTTCCCTATTTGTAGACCTGTTGTCTTCATTATAATCTTTTGAATGCAATATCCATATCTGCAGCTATGAGAGTGGCATTGCCTTTCTTTAATGTATTTATGTAAGTTTCTTGCTGTCTTTCATGTCTATGGAAAATGTTTAGCTTTTATAAATTTATGTAAATAGGCTTGTGGTATTGTTGAATTCAGGCAGCTGTCAGTATTAGTTGTGTTCCCATTGCTTTACTTATATGTGTACACACACACACATGTCATACACCTATGCATTTTTTGAATGCCCTTATTTATTATATTGCTCTATTCATCTTTCTTCTACACTGTTCTAGCTAGCTTCTTTGTTTAGTATAGTCTATCAGCAGCTGTCAGTTGCTGTTCTGGGAACATCAGGCCTATCTGTTCCAGGATGGTCCCTGTGATCTGTTTGTTTTCATTTGACTTGATTTCTGAGTTATTCAACTCTTTTGACCTGCTTTTTCCAATTTATATTTTCAGTCAGAAAAGTAATCAGAGCTTAGTTTAATATGGTGTCACAATTGCAAAACAATCTTTCTCCACATATTTCAAGAATCTGCTGGAAGAGCTTTACCTGCATACTTAAAATGTCAATATAACGGGATAAAAATAAGTTCCAGCACTGCCCCAGTACTACTTGAATATATCTGGGGTGTAGGTTGTATTTGTCACCTCATTCTTGAATTGTGAGAAACTTCATTGCAAGCATATGTTGTGGATGCTGTTCTGTTTCATGAATCTTTGCCTCAAGGAATCTGTCTAGACTTTTTTTCATCTCTTCCAAAAACTCTGTAGTTGTATGCTTTCTCCATTATAGTCTTTGTGCTTCATTGTTTGAAATGCAGATTATTTACTTGCATTACCTCCTCCCTCAATGATCAGCATTCTGTGATATAGAGCGCATTTGGATATTAAACACTCAAAAAGCCTTTTTGGTCCTGCCCAATGTGTACTAATCCCTAGTTTATTGAATAAGGATTATCCTGTCATTCCTCTACAAGACAGGTCTCAAATGTTGTGCCCCCCTGCTCCTTGTCCCCTCTGTTTCCTATAATAGATGTTTATTTCTGCTTCCCGTATTTCAACAAAGCAGCTGAAGAGAAGAGCAGGTAAGAGATGGAGATGAAGAGGAAGAATGGGGTGAGGAAGGCAAGGTGTCTCATATTTTGTGCAGAATGGAGGTGGGATGAGGTTATGGTGTCAACAAGATTTAGAGTTGAGAAGGAGAAACTGGACTCTGCCCAGTCATTTTTTATTTCCCTGAAAGAGGCACTTTTAAGAATTGCATCTTTACGAGTTTGGTTTCCCCCACCTCAATCATGGGTAATCGAGGCTTTTCCTTACATAGGTAAAGGCTAGCATTAGAAAAACCTGATGCCGGGAAGCTGGGATTGTGAATTAGTTTTCTTAATGTGACTGATAGAGATTATATCTTGACCAAAATCCATCTCACCTGTTGCTGATGATTTCCTCTTAAGGATAAGCTTTTATATCATCTCCCTGTCACTTATATAGCATAGTCTACCGAGTTAGCTGGGAATCCATTACTCAGTAGCTTTAGTTCAGGTCTGAAACTACTATATTTGCATCAGTGCAGTATTGCAGTTGAGCAGGCGGAAATGGGAAAACATTGTGAATAGTGAAGCCATTGTTGGGATATGGACAAAACTTTTCAGAAAGGCTTGCTCTATAATGTGTATGGGGAGATTGCAGATAGATTAATAAACTTAGTTTTTGCAAGCTTACTGTTACCTCATGTTTAGCAATAAGACTTCTTATACTTCAAAAATCTGTGTTGCTTGCTTTCTTGGCTGTTTGAATCAAGTCAGATAATTTCTCAACTTCCAG
>NW_010232489.1:13625-84666 GCF_000690775.1 Eurypyga helias | reverse complement strand
GCCGGAGTTAAACCACGACACTCCCTTACTACAATTTAAGTACATTGCCTGCTGTCATACACACCTTTTTGGCAGGAACAGTATGGGACTCTTGGGTTGTGTTCAGGTTTTAATCTATGGTTCCTTTTCTGATGAACAGCTTTTAGTCTCACTCTGCACCCTGTATCTGTGCAGTGGATTAGTTATGATTAAATATAGAATTTCTCATTTGCTGTGGAATAAATTGCATTTACTCTTCATATTTTTCTATATTAATACAGGTCACAAAATGTAATGAGAGAAGCTGATCAATTTTTACTTCATGGATAAAAAATACTTTCATTTATGTACATTTATATTGGAGAGTAAATTAATTGCTTTGAAAAACACTATTAAGTGGATTAAAGCAGTATTTAAACTACAGATGCTTTTCCTGACAGTTGTGCACATGTAAAATAGAAGCAGCACTTTCATGAAAGCCCTTGTCACTTGTCCATTGAAGTAAACGGGAAGCTTTCCATTGATTTCAGATTTCAGTATGATTTTCAATCTATTACCTCATACTCTAAATATGCCACAGTGCTCGAGAAGTGTTTTTCCCTTTATTTGTATACATTGCATAACATGGACAAGCGTTAGTCAGTCAAGACATTTTTCCCTTTTAAGGTCCCCATGCATAGTAGGAAAATGACACTTCTGGGTTTTTTGTTTGGTTTTGGTTTGTTTGTTTGTTTCCAGAAAATGTTTTTCTTGGAAGCTTTTGGAATAAGGATTCAGGATGTATTAAATAAATGCAGTGTGTAACAGTTTACAATAGACTGGCATTAAGTTTTTGATTGTGGATAACTCAGCGGACTTCACATGCTGTTGTGACTGCTTATGTCTAACCCTAAAAGTAGCCTGTCACAGAAGGAGTGAAACTAATAAAGCTATGAGTGTTTCTTCCTCCGTCATCCCTTAATCCACCCTTAAGTCTTAAAACATTATTGCAGGAAGACAGACTTTTAACTCTTCAACAGACTTCCACTGTTCCGATTCAGAAAGTTTGGAGGGATCATTAAAAATGAGCACTAATCATTGCAATGAAGTTGAACGGGCAGATTTCTAAAATTACATAAGAGATTAATTCCATGTGCAAAATAGCATCATTAAGAAGAACTGTTGAAAATGTAGCACTGTTATAGTGACTAAAAGACTGAACAGATTTTATAATAACTAATTAAACAAACTATTATACAAATGATGTGCTTGCATGCCCCTTTCTGCACTTACTGCTTTTCTGGCTGAACAGGCTGCACTCTTAAGTATATCCTTGCCTTCTTCCATGTCTGTACATACACATATTTTTATAGTTATGGGAACAGATATCTCAGTTGTCTTAAGTCTATTCTGCAATTGTGGCTGTGATGGAAAAGAAGTTTCCTTCTTCTTACCTCCTGTCTGGTGTATTATTGTTATGTCATTATTGTTACTACTACTACCACCACCAGAGTTTATATTCTGGTAGCAGCAAAGATTTTTAATCACAGAACTATATATTTGCTCTTCCCTAAAGGAACAGGGGAAGAGCCAAGACACAAAATATAGAAGAAAGAACAAGGGTGTGGTCTAAAGTGGGATGTTACGCAGTTTATTAATTTTGATTCAAAAAATATAAATACATATCTAAGGATTTGCCTCAGATGAAAGATATTCCAATGACCATCACTGACATTTTAATATATAAAAAAAAGGAATCTTTACATGCTTGATGGGGAATTGTGTAACATTTTACTGAATAAAAAGTCAGATTTTGAGGATACTGGGTCGCTCTGCTTTTTTTACAGCATATGTACACTTTCTTTGTGGTACATTGTCTTGTACAATATTTATAGACTGAATATATTTGAAATGCACAAAATTTATTCAAATTTTCCATATGCTACCATGAAAGTGCAAACCATTTAAAATATTGTTAAAAATAACTGGACCTATTCTGTAATTGCTCAAATGCAGCTATCAGCTGAAGATTAAGCTCATATTTGCTCTGTAATACAAGTTATAATTTTATGTATCGTTTTATTGGTGGTATAGTAGTTGTCATCACAGAGACAATGCAGTGAAATGTTCAGCGAGCTTATGGCTTTCTGTAAAAAAACTAGAATTCTGATACCTTGTCAAAGACTTTTTCTTTCAAGTCACTGATGATTGATAAGACGGGTTAGATAATTTGATGCAAAATTCTGGTATCACAGATGGATAACACAGAATAAGTAAAGCAAACCTGAGGACAAACAAGCAGTCAAGTGGTTTACTTAAATAAATAATTACCTTAGTCCGTGAATGCATTCAGGTCAGGGCAATTCATCTTCATTTTTAATGCCATGTGAAATATGACGTAATATCAAAATGAAGATGGAACCAAGAAACATTAGGTTAAACTACTCTTGACTGGAAACACACTGAAATATGAAGACTTCTCTTTGAAGGATACCCAGCTCAAAGGAAATCCACAGGGAATAAATTGTGAAAAAACTTCTGAAGCCTTTTGCCTGAAGTACTTCCCAACAAAGACATAAATCACAGGGTTAATGCAACTGTTGGTGGTAGCCAGAGTACAACCAAACTGCTCACCAAAGTTGAGCAGCTCCTCCCAGAAGCAGCCTTGGATCACTTCTGACTGGTGCAATACATCAAGGAATACAATAAAATGGTAAGGAGTCCAGCACAAAAGAAACATCAGTACCACTGCGAAGATCAGCCTAGTAGCCTTTGTGCCTTTGTGCTCGTTGCAAGGCTTTGTTGTGAGTGCTCTTCGTTCTCTTGCTTTTTTTTGTAGGGAGCGAATGGTAGCAAAATTAAGGAAGATGATTGCTGTAGATGGCAACGCAAACCCCACGATGCTGAATACCACCCGTTCAGCTGTTGCCCACGATGGGCTGGGGAAGTCTAAAGTGCATGCCGAAATATTCCACAGGGGAAAGTGTTTCACAGTCCGAAACATAAAGGTCGGGACGCTGAGAAGGATGCCGAAGAACCAGGTGAGCAAGCAGATCCCTTTGGCCATAGTTTTGCTCCGTATCCCTCTGTGGTTCAAGGTGTGAACAAAAGTCAAATAACGATCCGCGCTGACTGCCACCAGCAAGTAGATGCTGGTGTACATGTTTAGGTTGATGGATGCGCTGGTGCTGCGGCAAAGGAAACTGCCAAACGGCCAGTTAAATTGATTCCTGATGTTGGCTGCCCAGAAAGGGAGGCATGTGAGGAAGATCAGATCAGCGATAGCTAGGTTCATAAGGTAGACTTCAGCTATCTTCAGAGGGGCCTTGTGCAGGGAGTAAGTGAAGACAACAAATACATTTCCAAGCATTCCAATAACGCAGATGGTGTCGAAATACTTGGGTACTATATAGTACACCACTTCCCACCAGTCATTCAGTTCTGGGCAAATAGTTGAGTTGCTCTGGTTTTCACTCTGGTTTGAGGAGGGAACATTCAGTGGAAGAGTTTCAGTCATTTTTTTCAAATTCTGAAGTGAACAGGAGACCTCACAGGAGACCTCTTTGAAATGAGAGAAAAGGACTGCAAAAAAGAAGCATAAAATTTTAAAAGTTGTCCCCCGTCAGTGGTGTAACGAACATTTAACTGTTGGAAATTCTTTATTAGTGCTCACTGTTTATTATAAGTTAGATCAATCCATGCTTTGTATGAGCAATGGTGAGAAGTGTTCCCAGTATTGGCAAGGATTGAACTTCCTCTGCATATTATGAAATTTCCTCTTTGCTGCCATTGTTTGAAGTGGCACAGAGGAAGGAAAGTGTCAATTGAGTGTAAGTGGTTCTGTATGTCTCCTCCAGACTGATGGGAGAAACAGATACAGCCAAATTCCAGCTCCAGCGAGTAGCAGGAGTCACGCTGGTGATACAAAGCTAGCTTTGCACCCTTCCCTGCCCTTACTCTTACTCTTATTTTCCATGCTATATATAACTTGAGCTGGATGAGGCCTGTTTCCCCAAAACTGGGAATGCTACTCACTCTCTATGTGCATCACTCGTTTCCTTAACTTCGCATTCTTTTGTTCCCTCTCAGCTCCTCCCGTCCTGAACTTTGGGTTCAAAAATACCATTAGATAGACAGCTTATTGCCCTTAAATGTCAGCTGCTGTAATAATAAAACACTGACCCCTCCAAAATCTTATGCTCAAAATCTTGCCTGGAGAGAAGGCCTCTGCAGCTCCAAATTCACATCATTGTTCTCTTAGTTTAGCTGGAGAAGGGCAATCCCAACCTCCAAAGCATTTAAGCTTTTATATCATTGGCAATACTTCTGTTTCTCTCTGGTAACTCAGTGCAATATTGTGCAGGAATGATGTAAAATGTTATCCTCCCATGAAAATCCACTGGGTTGCCAGAGCTGCCTCCTGCAGTGACTTTATTCTGGTGTTGCTATGATCTACCATACTGCCTGGATCTTGTTTTTCATGGGCATTCAGTCTCAGAATCATTATGGCAGGCAGGACATTTACTGACCCTGTGGTGATATCTAACACTTCAGTATTACATATCCAAGTGGACCACGTCAGTCATAAAAAAGAAGAAATTTTTAAACTATAAATATTTTGCAATTGGTCAAACTGAACATTAACTTTCTGATAGAGCTATTTAACTCTGCTCTTTCTGCATATTTACTCCAAGGAGATAGATAAGGGTGGAGTTTCTGAAGAGAGCATTTAGGTCCATCATTCATCTATCATCTGACATATATGTACAGCCTTAGTGATGTTTGTATCTGAGCAGCTTACAGTATTTACCTCTGTGATGCCTCTAGAAATTAGTTAAGTACTGACGTTCCACATCAGGTAATTTGGTATTTAATGCACAGGACATTTTTCATCATTTCAGAATTAAGTGAGCAGCAACATTTTATCTGAGTTCATAAACTCAGTCAAGCTGGCAGTCTTGTCAGGGAACTGGGCTACAGCTCGAGTTAACCTTCTAGTGGAAGGTGTCCCTGCCCATGGCAGAGGGGCTGGAACTACCTGATCTTTAAGGTCCCTTTCAACTCAAACGATTCTATGATTCTGTGATTAACAGCTCTATGGCTTTGATTATCCTCCCTCACAACAGTGTGAATGTTATCTAGTTCACTGACAGTCTCATGCAAACTAAGATAATTGGAGAGGATCTAAAACTGCAGAGAAGATATATAGAGCAAATAAACGGCTGATTGGCATCAAAGAGGCTATCTGTGAGACAGCAAGAATCTAGCCTTTTTATAGCTGGAGGCTGGCTAAGGTGTGAGAGTAATGGAAGAATATCTGAAGCATAATGTGTCAAAAACAATGTAGGAGAAAAATAACAGTTAAGTATTTCCTTTGTTAAACAGAATTATTACTTCTACTAAATATAGAGGAAAAAGAAGTGCTTATTTTCCTTGCTTGCCCATTTTCTGATGATTTCTCACTATCAGTAAGATAGTGACAGTCCCTTTCTACATTTCAGATGTGACCTCTGGGCTGGAGCTATGAATTAATTAATGATGGGCTAAAGCAAAAACTTCAGGAACATTTAGTTTCCATTGCAACTTAGATTTTAACCGCAGCTATATTGACTTCTTTTTCAACTAACAATGGCACATGAAGTTTCTGTAGATTTTGCCATCGGGAAAATCCCTTCAGAGTCTTCTAGCCAGTATCTGAGTACTACCACAAGCAACAAGCCTTTTATAAACTTAGAGCTCCAGATATCTCCTGACAGAAAATGCAATTAATTTTCAGCTGCTTAATTCCATTTCTTCTTCCAAGACAATTTTCTTCTGTAAGTATTTTTAAGTATTTAGTGCTAATGGACAATTAGGCACATGAATGGTTTTCAGTTTATGTACTTAACACATTCCAGTCATCTTTCATGCAAATAATGACATATTTATCCTACTTTGAACTAATTTCTGATTAATTTCTACATATAGTGAATCAATTACCATTATTACTATTAATACATATTACCCAGTTAGTATAACATATTCTGGAAACACTAAATAAATGCAACTTGAGCTTTGAGAAAATCTTAAAAGTAAAGATTACTTTGGAAAAGAAAATACTGCAATCAGCCAAGCATATTCAGCTATAAAGAAATTTCATAAAGTGGATCATGTTTTTACACAACTAGAGAGAACTAATCCTGACCTTCGGAATTAGCCTCATGGTGCAAAAGGAAGGCACTACAGAGATCAGAACTGAGAGCAGAAAAGATTTTTTAAAAATATAAACCATATGTAAAATAATTTAAATAAAGATAAGAAATTAAAAAAAGACATACCTGCTCTTTTTCCTTCCTGGCAATTTAGATGAAGTTTCAATTTTAGAAAGAGTTGGTAAGTAGTAGCAGTGCCGATGTTACTGAGAGAACTCAAAGATGCATCCTGATGCACGACGGAGTGACTGAGTGCTGTCTGAGTGGCTTGTTGGCCATGTACAATGTCTGGGATGTTAGATTTTGGAAGAAAGCCCCAGGATTTTTTTTTTTTTTTTTTTTTTTTCTTCTCGAAATGTCAGCTGTAGTAATTTTAAAGGCATGTGAAATATTTAATTCTCATTGTGAAATCATATAAGCCATATGCTGTGACTCTTGTCCTCCTGTGACCGCTAAATAAAGCTCTCAAGCACAGGTCCTTGGCACTTAAAGGTTCCTTTGTATGATTAACTATCTCCGTAACAATAACAATTTCATCAACAGCTCTGAACTACCCTCTCAGTGCCAATGAACACAAGGACAAACTTTGAACTAGGTTTTTGTTGGAGTGGGAACTCTTTCATCTGCCAGGCTGGGGAAGGACCATGCCAATGAGGTGGAGTTGAAGGAGAAGAGGTATATGGGAAGGGCTGCTGAAACTTGGACCTACTAAACCCAGTGTCAGCCTTCCCACCATTTTTGAAAAGCAATGTCCTTTGTATCTCACTAGATGTCTAGGGCATGAGACAGTGTGAACACTACTTCTCATCATACTAATGTATGGTGACTGCTACATTTTCTCAGGCTTGCACCCATTAAAAAATCATTTAATGTGACTACCTGCTGGTACCTTGTAACCTAAGACTGGTTGTTTACCAATTAGTTTTATCTTTTTCATTCTGATCCTCCTTTGATTAAAACATATTAAAAAAAAAAAAATCTATGCCTCTCTGATTTTAAACACAAATCTCTCTGAAGTGTATCTCTGGGGGCCCCAACATAAGAAGGACATGGATTTATTGGACTGAGTCCAGAGGAGGCCACAAAGATGATCATAGGGCTGGAGAACCATTCCTATGGAGACAAGCTGAGAGAGTGGGGGGTGTTTAGCCTGGAGAAGAGAAGGCTCCAGGGAGACCTTATAGCACCTTCCAGTACCTGAAGTGACTACAAGGAAGCTGGTGGGGGACCTTTTACAAGGGCCTGTACTGACAGGACAAGTGGTAATGGGTTTAAATTGAAAGTGGGGAGATTTAGATTTGATATTAGGAAGAATTTCTTCCCAGAGAGGGTGGTGAGGCACTGGAACAGGTTGCCCAGAGAAGCTGTGGATGCCCCATCCCTGGAATTGTCCAAGGCCAGGCTGGACGAGGCTTTGAGCAACCTGGTCTAGTGGAAGGTGTCCCTGCCCATGGCAGAGGGGTTGGAACTAGATGGGCTTTAAGGTCCCTTCCAACCCAACCCATTCTGTGGTTCTGTGACTGTGCAAACAGTAGGGTTTTTCAATTTATTAAAAAAAAAAAAAAAAGAGAGAAATTATCAAGGGACTGGAATGTTATTTAATTCTATGAAAACATTCTTCTTCCACCTACCAACACATGCTCTGTCAGTCTGACTTCTCATTCAAATATGTCCATTCTCGCTTGATAGGTAAATTAAAATGAAAAGCCAGGCGAGGCTGCATGGTAGTATGTCACTATAAACCTCCCTACATCATGCTACATACTTTAATTCCAACTTTTTATTCATTAAAAAGATACTAAGTTAGAGTTATGCAAACAGTGGTAAAAATGACAAATATAACCAATTGTTCTGGTTAACACCATCACACTGAACGAAAATCTAAAGAAACCAACATTTAATTTGAAGATATAAAATGTATAAATTCTCCTTTTGTTTAAACAGCATCCTATTTAAACATTTACTTTTCAAATAGATAAATAAATAAACAAACCAACCCCCAGTATAAAAAATACATCTCAAATGAAGCTATATGGTTCACTTCAGTCAAAATGATTTTTTTAAATAGCTGGATGAAAACCCTTCTTTCAGTGAAGGCCTGAAACACATTTTTTGAATTGCATGTTACGAAGGGATCCTAATAACCTACAGGAGATCAGTCTCTAAACAACACAGCCCACGCTGACTCATTAAGGTAAGTGCAATAGAAGAGGAGATCTTCGTCACAGACTTTCCACAACTTCCTCTTTGCTTATGCTAGTGCATTTCTGTGTTTAAATTATTTTTTCCATAAAGAAGAACTTTTGAGCAATAGCAAGAAATCTGGAATTTTTCCTTGCTTGGACATGAATTTCTAGGAGCCGCCAACATCCACATTTACTCACAGACTCGTAGAAAAAACTGCAGCTGCATCTAAAATTGAAATGAGAAATAACATAGTGTTACGAAACTCATCATAACGGGATCAAAATATTGGTTTGGAAATCCACCTCCCTTTGTAAATCTATTTGCTTCTTTCCTGTTGTTTTGCACTGCCATCTTTATAAATGATTTCAGAAGTGGTAAGATATTCAAAATTGGGAGTCTATACATTTGGTAGAAAAGGTGAAATGAATAGGCACTGCTGTAGCTTCCGCTCTTAAACATCTTAGAACAAGTCCACATAAGAAGCTGTAACTTTATACAAAAAGGGAATTAAATTTATTATTTCTTTGCAACTTGCAGCATTTCAATGTGTAGAGAGCATATAATGCTTTGGTAGCATTTTAAATTTTACACAGATTTAATGGACCACAAATCAAAGGAATGTGAAGGATTAAGTTTAAAAACATCTGTATTAGAGTCAATAGTTAAAAGGTTTTTGCTGTGTATACATAATTAAAACATATCTGTCTACTGGTGCCTTCAAGCTGGGATACTCACAGCACATTAGTTTGTGTTTTAAGCTTATATGATCTTCGGACACCCTGTCTCTGTTGACTTTCCTGCAAAAAGTACTCATTCTCTAGAGCTGTATAGGATTTTAAAATGTTAGCTGAGCCTCTCTGAATCAGAAAGATTAAACAAATATGTTGATGAAGGCAGAAGTAAGACTGTTTGCTTAATTATTGCACACATTACATGGTAGAAGAATGGCAGAAATCCAAAAGGTCTCCAGAGTTCCATCTCTCGGTCCAACAATTCAGCCATCAAAAATCTTCCTCTTAACATAACTGGAGCCTTCTCATAATCTGAACACATTATCTTTTTGGGGCAATATGATTTAGCAGTTTGATTTTATTTATGGAAATGGTTTGAAAATCAACATAGCTGTCTGCTATAACTGTTCTGGAACAGGAGAAAAGTTTTTTGATACAACCTTTGTGACGTAAACCTCCTTGTTCATCTTGTTTGGATTTCTTTACATAAGCTGTAGACAGTGGTTGCTAAGGAAGGCTTAAACTCTGGTGCAGTGACTTACAGTTCCTAGTAAACAATCCTAGTAGTACCACAGTGCAATAATAATCAAGCCTTACTAACTGTTTATGGAGGCTGAAGTAGCAAAACATGGAAGGAGCCGGTATGGTTTGGAACCCCACAGTGGGCTGATGGAAGAGAGGGAAAGGTGATCCAAAGGCTAAAAAACTACCTGGGGGTTGGGGAACCCTGAACCAAGTTCCTGACTTCACAGAAACCCTGCCTGAAGAGGAGCAACCTTGTCCTGTCCTCAACAAGCACCAGCTGTTGGTGCTAACAGCTTTTAAGATCGTTAATTTTGCATTTCAAGTGAAGCCTATAATCAACCTGAAAAACCAGACAGTGAAAAGATGGGAATTATTCCTGCCCGTACCTGCTGCAGGCCAGAAATACCAATGGACGGTTGATATCCTGCTGTTGCTCTGGCAATGGTCCCTAGCCGCCCCCATTGGACTGAATCAGCCGTTTGCGTGGCCAAGTGTCAGTAAAAGATGTGGCAGCCTCAGGGAAAAGGGAAGAAGTGGGACAGGATAAAGAGGAATAAAAAGGTGATGTGATTACAGTGTGACATCTGCAGCTCTGAGATCCTCAGGGCAAAGCCTGTTCCTGTTTTACCAAGAACCCTTCTCATAATTTTCCTGTTTCTGTGAGAACAAGGCAGAGACAAGGCTGAGTGTGACTGTAAACTGCCTGTAGGTAAAGCGTTGGACATTCCACTTTAGTTCCTGGTGGTTTTTTGGTGCCTGTGTAAGCGGTACATGCCAGTGCTGCACAACGTGTGATCGCGCTGGAAGGCGAGCGAGAGCGTGGGTTACACAGCCTGCGAGCCGAGGCTGCGCATTCTGCAGCATGCAGGGGCTTTCCACTGCTGCTGGTGTCTGTGCTTTGAGCGGAGAGTAAAGGCTTTAGGCAGAGGGTCCATCCTGCAAACAGCACCTAAAGGCTCTTGGGTGCCCCAGGTTCTCATAGAGGAAAGTAATATCTGCTGTTTAATGGGACCTTGAGCTACCAGTGGACAGAGAAAAGCCACTGAAAAGATTTCAGCATCTTTAGCTCCCTTAATTCAGATTTTAACTTCCAAAGGGACTGAGGGTGGTCAGCACTGCTCAGAAATGGGCCCAGAAAAGAGAGCTTTGAAAGCAGCTAAAATTCTGTGGTTTAATCTCATTTTCCTTTGGTACAATGGGAAGTTAAAGAAAGTACCTGCAACAGTTGCACTTCTGACAAGTCGTTTCTGAGTAACAGGGTACGAGCCTCAGAAGAAAACACCAGCAAATCTCATTTCTTGAAGTACTTTATTTTCTGTTCTACATGACTACTGCGTAGCAAAATAATGTGCCTATATATTTACATGATTTAAATTAATGTCATATTAATATAATAACATTTTAATATTTTACTTCTCAGTACCAAATACTCAAGAATCTCTTCCAATGCCTCAATATTCTCTGTATGGAGTTTCTTTTATTTAGTGGTTGTGTGAACAGCATGCTCATCAACAAGACAGTATTGATAACACTGGAGATAACAGAAAGCTTTGCAGTGTTTCATCGAAGGTGTCTTGGCAGTTTAAACAATGAACAATAGAAGTATTTACGACATAAGATTATACTGGATTATTAAAGAAAACCTATGGAATTTGTGTATAAATGATCTACAGTGATTTCAATCACATCATTTTTATAGCACATCCACACACTTCTAGAGCATTTTGGGTTTAATTATTTGAAGGTTTAGTACAAATTTCCCATCTTAAATGGAACTTAATTGTTCTATTCAAGCTCTGATAAATAAAGACCATGCGGTAGCAAACTGAATTTGCTTATGCCACCGAACTCCATTTCCCTTGGTGGTTTTAAGGCTATAATCTTAAGTGCTTTGAAAGGAACAAAGGCTGTGTTAGTTTCAGATGATTTTAGATCATCTCCTATTCAGTTTTTGATCAAGGTTCCTAGAAATAAAAGCACATACTGACAATTTAATATGCTATGAGTTTGTTTTCTCTGTAAACTCAATTTCAATCATAAATCTAGTCCAATTGGGGAAAAGCTATCTGGTATTAAAATTACTTAAAGTAACTCCACAAGTAAAATGTAGGTATTATTAGAGCCTGAAAAGGCTATTCTTGAATATTCTTAGGAGACTCTTTCAAGACTCTTACTAGCTTCAGTTAAATTTCTAAGGCAGTCAGGTGATGCTCTCCTTCATATTTTCAGTTTCTTCTACTTGTGAGATTATACCAATTGTGCTGAGCTTTTATGTTTCCATTAAATAACATTAAAAATATTAATTATACTTTCTGACTATTAAAAAACAAGTCTCTGAGCTGAAGTGTAGGTATAGTAATCAAAAGGAGTAAGTAATTGAATGCTTTTACTCCAACGGAGAAGGTGTGAAGAATCTCCTGCTACAAAGAAAACTCAGCTAACTTCATGAAGCTGGCTGCAGCCTTCTCTCTGCTACCACTTTACCTTTTTTCAACTACTTTCCATACATAGAGCTGATGTAAACCTATAACTAGCAGGGGCAGAGAAGTTGCAAAAAGTCACAGCTTGTCAATCAAAGAATCAAAATAGTTTTGGATGACTGACCAGATAAAGTGAAAGCCCAGAAGGTGGCCACATCTAAAAATCTATTTGAATAATAGTCCTATGATACTAATTTACCAGAATTTACTCAAATACAAGGCTTTCCTATCAGAAATCTTGTCTAACAAACTCTATGGGTACCATAGGTAGTTACACAATGCTGACAACAGCTTCTGTGCTGGGACTCTATTGAAAAACCTGTATGTACACCTTAGAAATGCCAACATTTCAAATGATACACACATCAATTATTATTCAGCCATGAAAGTATAGAGTATGCTACAACATAGGATTCAACTATTAAAAATATCCATTAAGATTAGCAGCAGGTCTCTCTATGGAATTTCCATTAAGATCAAACCATTGGTTTCCCACAGATGATGAATGCTACTACATCTTTATTCTGTGGACCAGTAGCAGATGGATATTAGTGGAGAGTGATACATTAGAATGCTTCTTTTCCTGTAATGAACAAATTGTGCTATCGTGGTAATGGAAAAACAGACTTTTTCCTTGGGTATTCACTCGAAATGGAAGTTCTTAAAGTGTCCATGGAGTTTTCCATCTGCACAGACTGTGATTTTCTGCATCCCTTTGGGAGTAAGTCCTTGCAGAATTCCATGGCCTTCTTCTGGAAGTGCTTCCCGACAATTACATACAGGACTGGGTTCAAACAGCTGTTGCTAAAGGCACAGTACGTACCTACCTGGGTGATTATGTCATTGACTTCTTCCAAGCATTTGAAAGTGGGTGCTAGGTAACGGATTGTGTCAATGAACGTGCTGATCTGGAATGGAAGCCAGCAAATGATGAACAGCAAGAGCACGGCAAGGACCAGCATGGTGGCTCTCCTCTCTGTCTGGACTAACTTCAGTTTTCGTAGCTCATTGCTTCGTAAGGCTTTGATGATTTGTGTAGTGCAATAAGTAATTACACAGAGTGGGATCACGAAGCCCACAATATTCAGCAAGCAGTTGTTCACAGGCTCCCAGTACCTGGCTGGGTAAACCAGGCCACAGGCTGTGATGTTGTATTCTTTGTAATACTGTAGATTTCGAAACACCATTGTAGGCGAACATATGAGCAATGCACACGTCCAGACTACAAAGCTATTCCATTTGGCACAGACAGTTCGCCGCATCCGTCCAAGAGACATGGTTTTCACCAAGGCCAGGTAGCGGTCAATGCTCACTAGCGTCAGGAAGTAAATGCTAGAATAGAAGTTCATGTAACTCATTATGTTGACAGCTTTACAGAGGAACAGGCCAAAGGGCCAGTTAAACTTATTAGAAATGTTAATGGCCCAGAAAGGTAAAGCACACACTAACATTAGGTCAGCAAGTGCCATGTTTGCTAGGTAGATCTCGGCCACTGTGCAGCGACTCTTGTGGAAACACAGGACTATAAGGACAAAGGAATTTTCTATTGCTCCCAGAATAAATATAAACCAGAGGAATCCAGGCTGAAAATCCTGTAGCCAGTTCCATATATCTGAATTAATACATTCATATTGATTCAGCTGATGCACTCCTGAATTATTGTGGAAAATTGTTGGGCTGACTGTGAGCTCCTGTGTGTCCATGATGTTGTAAAATTGGGTAACATTTTCAGTTGTGGTGGAAATCATATCTGTGCAGAGAAAAAGAAAAAGATGAATGAGATTGCTACATCTAGATCACTGCTGCACAAGACACAATAAGAAAATCTGGCTCTGCTTTTCCTACTGTCCTAAAAAGTGTGGCTTTGAAAAGGCTTACAATTCTCTGGGTTGCTTTCTTGTAGATGTCCTGCAAAGCATTTCACAGACTAAATTGCTGGGGACTGTGTGGACCAATTTTATGTGGGTGAAACAGAGGGGATAAAGCAACAGCAGACATTGTAGCCAACAGCTTGACTAAGAGAACACTTACCAGTCTTTTTTTTTTCAGTAGAACCAAGCTGCAGCAAGTCTTTTTTGATTCTTTGAGGAACTTGATGATTACTTTCTTTTTTTTATCTTTAGGTATTAATAGCCATTGTCTCCTAAAAGACGGATGTACCCTGTGGGTCTCGTTTTACTCGGTGTTAAGTTACTAGTCCTCTGGTGTGTCCCTCAACGTTTTATGCCCTCTCCTGTAAAGCAATTGGGTGGAATTCAGTGGTGTTTCCTCCCACATACACCATATTTTTTCCCAAATATTATGACTTTCACAGCAAATATTTAGTCTGCAGTTCTAGTTTGCACTGAGGAAGCTGCAGAAGCAAGGATCAGTGTTTGCAAGAAGCGAGTTTTTTTCACCTTCTCATGGGAATCACTTATATGTTTCTCTGTGTTACAATCTCTTTCTGCAAGAAAGTCACAGAAGAGATAAATGGTTGGATCTTTGTAAGGCATCTTGCTTTTAATAGGTCTGCAGTGGTTTTTGTTGTGCTCTGAGATAATGAATGCTGAGATATTATTCAAATACAGGACTGGCTTCCCATATCTGTATATATAATTCTTTGGACTGGGTAACAGAAATGCTGTTTGTCCTTTTCCAGGTCTTTAAAATACCACTATTTATATTATGGTTTGTTTGGAAGCTTTTCAGATTATTTTTAATTAAGACATTTGTCTGATTCAGCTGGCAACTTGGCAGTAAAAAGGGGCCACATTTATAAATCCTGAAAGGATGGAGTTCTCATTCATACTCTGATTACTGGACTTGTTGGTTGATAAGTGTCAGTGCTCCATATGTTTATAGATATTTGGCTGTTAGATGCAGAATTACTGAAAAATGGTGGTCACATTTTGTATACTTAGTTTTAATTAAGCACTGTAGTGCTTGAGAACCAAAAACAAAGATTACTGTGGTCCAGGCACAGTGTGCAGGGGCTGGTTAGGATATGACCGAGTTCATGACATGGGACTTCTGGTGACCTACCTCTTTTGTCCTTAGCTCAAGTCCTTCCATAAAGCATTGGTAGAAATGTGGGAGACGAGAGTAAAATGTGCTAATGATGAATTTACAAACCCTATTTAAATGATGTGCTCAGTGTTACTCTCTATAGTCCAGGAAACTCATTTAAAATATGTGTTTACTGAATAAATTATGATTTAAACAGGCACAGTTTAGAAAAGGGAGTGGTTTATTTGCCAATATTTTATCACAGTTCAGTGAAATTAAGTGTGACCCCTTCACACTCCCTACAAATGCTTTCTGTGAAATGCAAGACAGGCCTAATGTCTCAGCAAGGACCCTCAAAGATTTTATCTGACAATTTTGATTGAAACACTGACCAGCTGAACCAATCTATCACTACTGATCATGAGGGGCTCCTGCAGGGACTGCACTTGTCCCTGCTGGAATTCACCTCCTACTATTAGTTACCTCCTTCTTGACAGGCACTAAAAACATTGTTGGTCATTGTCTCATGTTGTTCCAGAACATTTCTTACTAATGGAATTGGGCACAAATGACAAGGTTTCAATAGTGGGGGGATGCAGAGTGCCCTGTCTTGGAGGCAACCATGGCCTGCCCTATGCTGGTGGAAACCAGACCTGTGCTTCTTGTAGGCACTGCCCTGACCAAGGGAAGAATGTTTTGGGGTTGGCTGATGCAGGGATACGTTGAGCAATGGCTGGATCCTGACAGTGTTGCAAATGAAGAACCCTTGCAGAGGGACCAGGGAAGAAGAGGTTAATCAACTGTAGTTGCTGGGCTGTTGGACTGTGTTTAGAGACAGGGGAGAGGAACCCCAGAAAGGTGGTGGTCACCAGTGCTATGGCCTGAAAGCTCTGATTGCTGAGCACAATCACTAATGCCCCATGGATTTGCCTGGTAACCTGGTGGGATGTCCTGCTGATCAAGGACTGACCTGTATGTACTGTACTGGGGAGATCATGCCAGAAGACAGGCATGAGACTATCACCAAGACAAGGGTAACACCTAAAATCCAGGGGTGTGGTCAACCTTGGAATGTTGTACACAGCTGTATAGGCTGGGACCTATGAATGCTCTTGAAAGAAAAGAAGTGGGATATGATGGAGTGGGACAAAAAGTTCATAAAGGATCAAGAACTCTGGGCTAAGGAATACAAGTCCAGGGGAAAAAAAGGTCAGAGTAATAGAAGTAACTACTTTAACAAAACAACTTTTTTCCATTTTTCCTAACATAATTGATGTAAATTCCCTCAATGATAACTGCAGAGCATTGGCTGTCATTCGACAGTGTGCTTCATATTTACGCACCAAAGGGTCTCTAAGAATTTGAATTTTGAGAGGTAGTAACTCCTTTTCTTTATTGCCTTAATTTTCTGTCAAATTAAGGAGTTGATTTGCATTAAAATAACCTCTCTTTTGCAAGTTTATTTTTTCCCAGTCAAGTTCCTCAATTGGTTTGAGTTCAACATGAAGCCTCATAGAACTGAACAGAGTAAGTGCGAGGGCAACTGCAGGGTGCAAAAGGACAAGGGTGAATGAAGAACAGGAAATGTTTAACCTCATGTCACAAAAAGTGTACACTGATCTACAACCTCAAATGTGCAAAACTCATTACAGATTCATTAAAGATTGGAAATTAAAAATTAAATTCATGGGGTCAGTAAAAGCAGAACATTTTGGCAATGTTTCAGATATTTCCTCTATCTCTCCAAAATAAGGAATGACTCCTTAGTGAATGTGCTGGGTTGACCGTGGCTGGAGGCCAGGTGCCCACCAAACCACTCTGTCACTGCCCTCCTCAGCTGGGCAGGGGGAGAGAAAATGTAATGAAAGGCTCCTGGGTGGGGATAAGGGCAGGGAGATCACTCAGCAATTAACAACACAGGCAAAACAGACTCAACTGGGGGATATTAGTTTAATTTATTACCAAGCAAATCAGAGTGGAGCAATGAGAAATAAAAAATAAATTTTAAAACACCTTCTCCCCACCTCTCCCTTCTTTGTGGGCTCAACTTCACTCCCCATTTCTTTACCTCCTCCCCCTGCAGCAGCACAGAGAGATGGGGAATGAGTTATGGTTAATCTGAACTGAGAAATAATTATTTTTAACATTAGAGGCTGTTCTGGGACCAAACCAACAAGACCTTCAAGTTTCTCCAGGTACTAAATCATTTAATTCAACATCAACAACCTCAGGAGTTTTAGACCCAGCTGGATAAAACCCAGAGTGACATGGTGTGACTTCACAGCTGACTCAGCTTTGAACAAGAGGTTGGACTAGAGACCATTGGAGGTCCCTTCCAACCTGGATTATCCTGAATTCCTTATTTTGTGCTTCATCTGCTAATAACTGACACACAGGCTGAATTTCATCTGTGAGTGCCCTAGCTCACTGGAGTTTCCTAGCTCGCTAAGGTGCCCTCGCTCTCTGAGTTTCCTTAGAAAGCTATGGATATTTTGTTGAAAGCACAGTGGAAACTGGTTTTTATTGAAGTAATTATTTAAAAAAAAAAAAGTGACACAAAGTTGTCTCTTCCAAATCACAGAAGGAACTGGAGAAAAGTTGTTTTGTATTATCCAGGGTTTTCAGGGGGAAGCAGAAGGTATCCTGTGTGCCAGGAGAGCAGAGTCTGCTCAGTCAGGAGTTGAGAGACCAACACTGGTGACTGAAACGGGCCGAGTTACTCTTCTGCATCTAGGCTGCTGTGTGATGCACTGGGCTGTTGGAGTCACTCTTCAACATGTATGTACTGTTCCACTTATCTTTCTACCTTTTATGTTGCTTTGATTATCTCTTTAAGTGGCTGAAAAAGAAGAAAAAAAAAAAGCCCAGGGAGAGAGAGAGACATCTGGAAGACTTAAGCAGAGATGTTGTCAAGTGGAGCAGGAGGGATGCACAGGAAATTAAAATAGAAATTTACATTCATTGAAAACTTGGTCTGGCATAGCACTGGGGAGTTTTGTCACTTTTCAATAGAAATCCTAAGGGTGTGTATTCAGAGCGTATAGAGGAGATAAAAAAATTCAGTGATTCTGAGGGAGAGAAGCAGCCAGGTGTTTGGGAGTCAATTCAGGTGCTTGAATATGGACATTTTGGAAAGTGCAGGGTACCTAGGATGTCTGCATGGGGTTGGTATATGATGCAGCACCTCTGAGAGGTGTGGTCTTCTGCAGCCAAGATACCCTGGAATTTCTGAAGCACCCCCAGACACTGTGGAGGCAAATTTGCCCCTTGATGTTAGTGCTCAATCGGAGGGTGGGGGGCATAACTCCACTGTGAAAGTAGCAAATCTTTGGGCTTAATGAAGCATTATAGAGACTATAAAATAGAGCATTATAGGTGTAAAATGAAATATGGAATTACAGAAAAGGAAAACAGGAAAGGAATTCCTCCTAGGAACTAGTCTGCTAAAACAGCTCAGGTTTTAAGAGCTCAAAAAGAGAAGTTGCTCATGGTTAAAGTTTCTGATTTTTAAGTGTTTGAAAAGTAGAATAAAGGAGGCTCGGGTCCATATTTGAAATGAGTAAGAGTCTGTTGTGGTGCTAAATATATTGGACCTTGGCTTAATGCTGTTTTTTTGCTGTTTATCTTTTGGGAGAATAGAAATGCTTTGTAAAGCTCTGTGCTACCTTGGCAACAGCTAAAACAGGCTAGAGGAAAAGGTTTTTGTTTTTACTGTTTTGTGTTTCTTCTGACAAAAGGAGTTATCTACAGGTAAGATAATAGGGGTGGGAAAAAACCCTGTCTCCCTATACTAACTTTGGCTGACTTTGTGACCTTTCAAAAATCTGTGTGTTCATAACACCTTCCTAATTCCAGAACCCTGTATTCCACAAAGTTAACTTAAAACCCATCTATATTTTAACCTTTCATAACTATCTCAAAGGCAACATAAGCTAGAAATGTTCAGCAAGAAGTAACTTTTTAAATTAACCAGTCTTCTTGTAGAAATATTTCTTCTTCCTCCCCTGAAGCATGGAGGAGGGAAAACACACATTTAGTCAGAAATGTAATGCCATGCAGCCCTGATCATTTATCATTCCTATAGTAGTATTTAAAAAATGCCATGTGTTATTGTGTTGTTCATTAACAGTTATTTTACTGAGAGTAATTTATGAATGTGAATGGATTCAGTCTCAGAAATCTTTTTGTCTGTGAAAATTTTTCATGTGACCTGTTCGGAGGCTATACATGACTTACTCGCAGTCAGTGGTGAGCACAAGGGCTAGATGGAGAGTCTGGGAATGCTTATAGGACACTTCTTAAAAGAAAGTGTCATCAAGATTTAGTTGTGGTTGTTGCATGCGTTAGGTCACTTAGCTGTTCTTCAGAGTTGTGTAATTCCTCTTGTATGGAAATTTTTTATAGATCCTGGAATTCAGAAAGTATCCCAGAAAAACAATGCCATTGGTAATACACAGGGTGAGAACATATGTTCTGCAGAGAAGTGCTGCATCAGAGTTTCATTAAATTAAAAAGGGAAGGGTATAAGCAAATAAATAGTAGAAAATGCCAGATCCCTTGAATACTGCTCTAGGGTTGTCTTGAGGCATATCATAACAAGGTGCAGCTTGGACAAAGGAGTGAAATGCAAGGGTAAATCCCTTGGGTGTTTTTTGGTGTTTGTTGGGGTTGGTTTTTTTTTTTTTTTCCTTTTTTTTTTCTCTTCCCCAATAAACCTCCTGCTAATATTTGAAAGTGTTTGACAATGAAAGTAAATGAGGTCTATAACTGTGGGGTCATTGAGATCTGAAAATTTGATAGACACAAGACGTACATAGTGATGTGCTCACTGCAACAACTCCCTAAGTTAAATTTAAACCTGCATAACTGGTTTAACATTTTGCTTTCCTGGAGATTTCTATTATGTTAACACTGTGCAGCTTTTCCCTTCCCATTTGTAGATGAAGGATTAGTAAACAGAATAGAACTTCCTGTACTTGTTCAGCAACTTTTACCATTGTAGCTCACAAGCAGAGAAAGAAGATTAATTCAAAAACTATCAAACTACTCTGAAAACAGATGATCACTGCCTTTCTCCCCCTCCCAACTCACATTTCAATTTCTGCTGTTCAAACACCTTTGAGAGTTTAAGCTGTTCTGATTTGCTGAGTTATTTTTTTCTCCATCCCCAGCCTTCCCAACATGATATACGTCTATGAAGGAATGAAGTATATGATGCTTGTAAAACAAAGTATTAATAAAGCATAAGCCAATTTGTTCCTCTCTTTGTAGTCTTTGGGCAGATGAGAGGCCTATTTCCAAGTCTCAAATCTGTTTAACTTGGAACAAAGTCTGGAACTCAGGTGATCCACATGCCTGTATACTAAATAGCCACAAGCTTATTAAATAATGTTGATAGAGACTATTTCTCTTTATGAATATATTTCAAATGAGTATAAGTAATCAAATAATTGTTGAAGGAGTGACATGAATATGATTCTTCCATTTTTGGAAAATATCAGTTGTGAGGTTTATAATGTCACAAACCCTTCTTTTTCTCCGTGCATAATGTTGCTTTTTTCTGTTACCAAGTGTCTTTAACTTTAATTCTGAAGGACCTTAATCTTCATGGTCTCCCTACTCCTGCCCCCTTAGACTCTATTCAAATTCAAAGAGCTTAATGCGCTAATATTGTGAGACCCATTTAATATCCATTGAAGAAGTCTAATATCATGTGAAATGGCAAGTCTGATGGTATCAAACCGCACAATGTGTCTATCAAGTGGCAGACAATACCCTGAGCCCACTGAATAGCTAAGGTAATCTGTATCCAGTGATAAAGAAATAAAATGCTAGTGATTTCATCAAGAGTAGCTTGTGCAGCTAGATTGTATCTCTTTGTTAAAGTAAGAATTTCCTGCTTTAGAAAGCAGCCTTTCCTGAAACCCAGATAGATCAGAGCTACTGCAAGTACCATGATGCAAACAGCTAAACTGGAAAAGGAATATGTGAATTTTTAACTGGCTGACAACAATGTTTGAGAGATGGGCTAGAGGAACTGTTCCTAGGGTAGGTTCTCAGACCTGGTCTTGGGGTTCCACTAATCAAGTAGTTACAGGGCTGATCTCAGCATGAAAGGTAGGAGAGCACTGATGAAGTGTGCCAATGACAAATTGCTTAATATCTTCAAATAGATGGGAATATCCTGCAGAAAACACAGGACAATATTAACACAGCAACAGAGGGGAAATAATAAGAGGAAAAAACTCTAAGTCTTAAAGAACTCCTCCAATTGTTCTTGCAGTACTGGAGGCACAGAAGAACTGTTCAGCAGTGCACAAAACTCCATGTAAGACACACTCACTGACACACCTGTGGATGTCTTCGAAAGCTTTGCTGTTTGTTGCATTACTCCCACTAGACCACTTGAGCTCGGTTTAGCCACTCCTTTCTCTTAGCAGCTGAAATAACTGCTCTTCTCCCTGGGTAGCAGCTCTAAGTTCATATGACTAGGCAAAACGTGACGGTCTAATGGCCAAATAGTATTTGCCAATATTGCTCCCTCTATGCATTAAATATTTAATGGAGAGATTTGCTTTTCAGATGAACTGGCTCTGTGCCCTAAAAGCACTTGGCTTCTTGAATCTTGAGAACATTGTAGCAGGCACTTAGAAAAAAGGCAGAGATTTGCCATCTCCAGTGCCTCCATTTGCTGTTGTTAACGCTGTTGTCAAGGGTATTTGCAACAATGCAGCATTTCCTGCACATTTCACCTCTGGCTTTCACCAGCACGGCCTCTGAGAAAAGCCCAAGTCTGCCATAGTAAAGATCAGAAGCTCATAGTATGTGTGGCTGACTGGTTGCTTTCCCAAAGTCTAACAGCTATTTCATTGACAGCTGCTACTTCTCTCATGTCTTACACAGGTAACTGATTACTCTGGAGTTGATAAAGTCTCTGTTGCATTTTGCAAAAACATAAAAGATGCTCTACACTGTCATGTCTGCAAAACATATTTGCAACTACAAATAGTCATCCCTACCAGCAGCTGGGAATGTTTCAATTACTACTACTTTTTCTGTTGCTGAGCCACATGTTGATGAGTCTATGGAAGCAGAGGAGTCCTTAGTGCAGAGGGCATCTCAGACAGAATCTGTCCTATCTATAAATTAGTAATAATGCCTTGTGTTCTCTTAGTGCCTTCCTCCAAAGGGATCTATGGACAGCTTCATTGAATAATGACACAGTTTTCAAACAGCACGCTGGGCCCTGACAACAAAATAGGCTAGAAACTATGATTGTATAATACTCAATTGAAATCACAGCTTTACTTTCAAGCAGGTGTAACTCAGAGAAGATTATTTTTAACCAGGTTATTCGTGTTAGCACCTCTACCTCATGGGCCTCTTAAGACGGTCTCAGTTTAATTTGGAACCCCTGACAACAGCTGTAGACCTATCTCAAAAGCTCCATTAAACTGGAAACTCAAATTTCAACCTCCTGATCTGGCTTTTCTCATGGACTATCCCAGTGAATGATCCCTAGGATTACTGATTTATGTCATGGAAGGCAATACAAGCATGACAAGATACTCTTGTATAAATGGCAAGTTATCTTTATGTAAATAGTAGGTGGAGAGTTTTTTGTTTTGTTCTTAAAAATTTCATACTCTTTTAAGAAATCTAAAAGCGGACTGTGGCAATGCAAGCACTGGTGAGTTCCCTTGCCAAGGAGAAGTCTGGTCTGGAACATGTTTCACTTCTTAAATGATAAACTTCAGAAAAACATTTTGCCTTGCCCTTCCTAGGTCAAACATGTTCTGCTATGCTGTTGCTTGAGCAGCTTGGACAGTCATTTTGATTATTTTCATATTTCTGCTCCTGACTTATCCAGTACGCAAATCATTTGCAATTGGAAAGAGGTCAGTTTTCAGATATCATGGTCACCAGTCTGTATACTGCAGAGAAAAACTCAAAACCAGATGTATGTTTTGGAAGTGATGTGTGTGAGTAACTATAGTGAACTTCAGAGTGTACTGCAATTCCCTCAACAGTACAGCAGATAAAATGGGATATATATCCAAATATAGTCAGCTTTTCTGCTGAAAACCCAGGGGAACTCTAATGACAACCGTTTTTAAGTGGGAATACACCACATTTCTATTGGAAGACCTAAGTATTCAAATACATGCTGATAGGGATTTGGTGATTAACTAAGTTGTACAAACATGCATGTGGCTTTCACCACTGAGGTCTAGAAGGCTCAGAGCACTTCTCCAGCTGAGAAGTGTGATTTACAACAGTTAGTGCTTGTATCATGATTGGTTTGGGGTTTTTTTTTGTCCTTTTCATGCTTTGCCAGTGTTCTGAAACGAAACTGTGTGTTAATTTGTTGTGTCCCTTTGTTAGCAACAGGAGATGCCAGAGCTTCACAGGAATCTGGTCCAGACAATTTGTTTTTCAGTCTGTATACATGGGCTTGGAGCACTGGTGTTCCCGATGATATGTCTATCTGCTCTTTCCAGAATGTCGGAGCTGACAAAATAAACATGGTGAGAATTTAGTAAGAAGACAGGTTCCCTTAGTATATGCCACAGCTCCTTCAAAGAACTATTGTACCCAAAGCTAACATAATCCAAAGATGTGTCAAAGATTGAGCAGTCACATGGTATTGGATTGTCACAGGGTGGTTCTGCATCCTGACACAATTGGAGACCGTTTCCTGTCTGCACAGTGGTATCAGTTGATGGATCACACTTGCTGGTACCTCACACTCAGGTATTACTACAGCTGTGTAGGAAATATTTTACTAAATGCTGGAGGAAGGGAATTTCTTTTCCTATTAAAATTATTATCAATCAAAGTTCCTGGAGAAATGTGTATTTTTTTCACAAAATATTTGGGGAATTTAACAGAAAATATTTTAAAGATGTAATTTCTGATCTTGAACAACGAAGAAGACATACTTGACTGTTAACAGCTTACCAGACACCCAGACTGACTCTTGATATCTCTGGCCAACTAAACAATTTATTATCTTTACAAAGTGGACCAGCTCCAAAAATGAGAGAATGAAAGAACCCAATTCACTGCAGTTTATGCCCCAGGCACTTGCTTAAGAAGGAGCATGCCTCATTCAAAATCCCTAATCTGTGCTACCCATTCCCAGGCAGATTTCTCCTGTGTGTGTGCATGTGTTCTGTGTTTTGGTTTCTTGCTTTCATTAAAAATGTCAAGACTCTTTAATTCCGGATGGGAATTTCACTTCTTCCTTCTGCCCTTCCCAATTTTTCTGTGAAATGGAAATTTTGTCATCTGCCTGGTTTTATTAATTTTGAAAAATGTTCTAATTTAAGTTAATCAGTTCACCTTTGAACTTGTGTACCATGGCTTTTGCAACCACTATAGAACATAAAGCAGTATGTTGGATTGCACGTGACAGGTTTCAGCAGCAGGCAGAAAAAGCTCATGGCAGGACGTCAGAGCAGGAGCAAGTGAAGGGGAAATGAACGGATGTTAATTCTGGAAGAGAACATAACACTGCTAAGGAAAACAAACGGGAGAAATGCTGCTGCTAGGAAGGAAGGATGGAAGGAAGAAAAGAAGGGAAAAAAGAGGGGTTTAATTCCTCAAGAGGGAAAAGAGTTCCAAAACAAATAATGAATAAGGATTCCTGCCTGAGTCAGGTATATACCAAAGTTATGAGAGTTTTTTATACGGTTTTACCTGAAAATCACAGATAACCTAGATAGTTTACATAGTTTGGATCTTTATTTTACCTAGCTTCAAAATAGTACCAAATTCAACATTGTTTGATTCTGGTATTTAGAGTCAAATCTTTTTTCAACTTTTTAAACTTATTTGATCAGAATTCATTTATCCTAAGTCAAACCTTATTAATATGTTCCATTTAACCCTTCTAAAAAAAAGACGACACTAATGTGCAGGTGAAACTACTTTTACAGTAAATGTGTCAGTGCTACACAAAGCATAGCAGAATGAAATTCCAGATGTCTCATACTGTACAGTTATAAGCTGTAATCATGATTTGAATGCCAATTTGTAGACTACATCTACTGTGGAAGAAAACTGATTGCTGTCTTCTCACATTTTACAAAAAGACTAATGTTTCTATAATGTTGCAGGAACCACCTACACAAAACTGACTCCACTTTGTTACTTCTCCTTCCTTCTTTTGCTTCTGGGAAATGTCCCTCTTGCTAAGCCAGCTAGCTGGAATTTCTTGGCAATAAGGTGACTCTTAATGAAAAAAAATGTTTCTTAGCATAATGAGGGAAGTAGAAGGTGAGACCATACAGTTGTCTTATGCAACATGCCTGTACACGCTGTTTTTAAAAAATACTTATGTTATAAATTAAAATCTTCTGTGAACAATCATTCATGAAGTGCATTCATGTCTGATTCATTATGATGACTTTAACCACGTTGGAATAGTATTTCTTTGAAAATGAACTTGAAACTCACCAAGAAAAAAATGAACAAACCACAAGAGCCATTTAGAAAGCTCTTAAATTTTAAACCAGTGCCCTTCTTGTTGTTTGCCTGGTCTGCTGTTTGCCTCAGTCTGCCTGGAGCACAGCTTTGCAGGTATTGCCTTACTGTCTGTGTTATACTGATAACTGGAGGCTTCGGTAACAATGTGCAAAGCATAGAGACAGGCTTTGCCTCAAGGAGTTTATAATCTAAGCAAAAGCCAAATATGGTACAGAGAGTGTAGAATATACTTTGTCACAGGGCAAGACTGCTGGAGAAGGAGATGAGAAGTTCATGAGGACCTGAGCTAAAACCTAGTGACATACGCTGCAATATTTCTGTATTCCTGCCTACTTGTTTAAGGATCAGGTCCCACCTTTGAATTATGAAGGCTTCACCGTTGCTTTTTGCAAAAATGCTCAGGCCACCTGATGAAACACTTCCAGTTTACTGGTCTGCCCACTGTCTGCAGGCAGTTTACCATTCACATCAGGAAGGTGGCTTGGGTTATTGCTTTGCAACCCGTATGTGTGCAGAGTGCTCACACCACCCTCTCGGAGGGGAACCTCTGCCCATCTTTTGCACCCCATGACACTTCAGAGCAGCATTTTTTCAGTCAGCCAAACAGCTAGTAGGAAATCATATAGCCATGGCAAAGGGGGAGAGAGTGCTTCCAGAAACACTGGGGTGCAGGTCCAAAGAGCATGCAGCGTATTCTCTTCTGCCAAAGCAGGAACACTGCAGGAAAAACAGCTAAGGCCAGTTCTGCCTCTGGGCATGCATGTGTAAGTCCTGCTAACATCAAAAAGTCCTGGACCTCTAGCCATAGTTCACTCTCTTTTTTTGTGGAGTTTACTTGTAATCTCAGATAACATGAGAGGGAGACATGGATTTCTGCATTTTGACAGCTCCATTCTCTGCAAATCATTTATAGCTTAAAGTCTGCCTTAGTCTGCAGCATTGTCAGCACGCTGGCATACCTCAGTGTACAAAGCTCCATACTAGCGGATCTGCAAACCTAGGTGATTGGATTTATTTGCAGGGATCACAAGAACCAGACAACCTTGCTGAACTGAATGAAGGAGTTAACATGTAAGGTAGGTAAATATAGCACAACAGCAAAACTAAGTCAAATCCACCCCTTCAGGGAACATCAAGGGTCCTGAGGCATTTTGTTGAAGTTTGATGTAGCAGCTTAGCCACAGTGTCTGAATGCTTTGGACTTGCTTATCATCAGCCTTCAGCAGGCTACTTTGCTCCTTGTGTTTTTCTGGTCTGTGTCCCTTCAGGATTTGTTATCCAGTATTTAACTCCTTAGTGGTGTGCTGGACCATGACCAGGTTCCCTCCGTTCCAGTGCACTAGCATTGCTTCTGAACAAGTGATGTGTCATCACTGTGGTGAGCGCTGGCAGGTGCAAATTCATCTCTGTGAAGACAGTAGCCTGCAGTGTCCAAATGCAAAGCACTGACTGTGGTGTTCCCGTCCCCTCTGCTTTCCTACTGGGGTTGTGCCTGCCTACCTGAGGGCTGCCACGGCACAAGGATGCCTTCTCCTCCCTTCGGCCCTAGTCGGGCATCCTTGCTGAGAAGGGCACCCAGACGAGGGGAGAAGCTGGTTCTGCCAGCTGCCTGCCAGCTCCGAGGCTGGTGAGTCAGCACCCAAAGACTGTACCGTGGGGTGTCACTCCTCAGCGCCTGCTCACCCACCCAGTCACACCGCTTACAGAGGACTGGCCCAGGGAAGCTCTGGTCTCCCCTGTGAAGCACCGTGTTTGTTCACAGCTGTGTATCAGCCAGGCAGAGGCATGACTTTTCAGCCTGATGTGTGGAAAATTTGAAGTATGCTAAATGCAAGAAGGAAGGAAGGAAGATAAACCTTTAGATAAAACAGGGAAAACTCAAATATATGGAGTACTCAGAGTTTTAAAACCCATGATTGTCAAATAGAATAAGGCTGGCTTATGTGTGACTTTTAAAGAAAAGCAAAGGTCCTAGCCAAATGGCATTTATTTTTAACTTTATGTTGATTAGCATTGCTAATGAGTTAAGGTGTTCTTTTACTGTTGCTTTGGTTACTGGGAGGGAACTTGTTTTCAAAGCAAAGCTGTATTCTCTGATGAGTTTTCCTGGACTTGCAATATGGGTGTTGTTTTCCTACTGTGACTTTGAAAACAGTGGGATTTGGATTTCTAAGAGGTTTTTACCCCCTTCTTTCCATGAAAAAAGACTATTAAACACTGACTATTCTTAAGCAGCAAATGTTAGGATATTCATTATGAATGTGCTAAAATTCTCTCAAATTCCACGTTTTGTGTCTGAGAAAATGTTACATAGCTATAAGAATTTTTTGAAGCTGTCTTCCATGCAATGATGAGATCCTAATTTCAGGAAGCTCTAACTCAGTGGGAAAAGCAGTTTTTCTGTCGGTACAAAATGTTCAGGTAACTCTGAGTAACTCAGTTAATCTTGTTCTAGCATGTATGGTGCCCAGTGGAAAACCTGACAAAAATTTTCTGGCTCTGGCTATTCCAAAGTCTTTATTAAGTTGGGTCCATTTACCCCTTCTCTTTGTGTTTTCACTATTCACACTGAAAACAAGACAAATATTTGGAAGTCTATGAATGCCCCTGAAGTATGAAGAGGATTCTCTTCATTTTTTTTCTGAATGATTGCATACGCTCAGAGAACATGGACAAGATAAAAATCATATGACTGATATTACTCAATATCCCAATATTTCAATCTTAGAGACTGCTGTAAAAATAGGGTGTTTTTTTCCCTAGCTAAATGTCTTCTCGCTTCTTTAAGAAAATATGTACGGCTGTTCAAGATAAAAATATATTCCTATCTTACGGGGCAGCATCTGTAAGATTACATACAGTGTGTTAAACCAAGGATTCTAATGACAAGCTATTTGAAATCCTTGGTTTTATGGGTTTTTTGTTTTTATACACTAAGACGGCTGCTTAGGATACTGAGTAATGGAAAAGGAACAGCTAAAAATATAGCATGTATTTCAACATTTAGTCTTTTTGTTATGTGATTCTAATTGCAACCCCAGTTCTAAGCTTTAGTATTTATAAGCATCTTATAGATCATGCTCCTACTAAATTTTTTTATTTGAACACAGATGTTAGAAAGAAACAGTTAATGTTGCTTAAAGGTCATCCAAAACTTTTCTTCTCTGTAACACAAGAAATAGCTTTAAAGGTTTAGTCTTTGCCATTCAATCAATGCAGATGAGACATGTTTGCAATGTAAGGTACACACACATACACACTTCCTGCCCCACAAACTTTACAATCAAAATAATGAACAGAGAAAACGATCGGTATGTACAGAAAATTATTTCTTCTAGTTTCTCCCTACTGTTTTGTAGGCAATTTCTCAGCTGAAAACAAAGTTAGCTGCTTGCACTTTCTGGTTTCTTTTTTTTTTTTTGAGATGAAAGAACAGTAGTTCATGGTGTGATTAGAGACACAAAATGCCTTCTGGACAGAAGAAATCCTTACCTTTCACTATCCCATTCACTGGATAGTGTCTGTTCCAGGTGCCCTGTGCCTTTGATATATTAAGTACTTTGAAACAAGACATTTTTTTGTAAAAGCTACAGCTCTGCAAAACCTGATTACAAAATCCCATTAGCAATAATTATTTTTCTTCTCCGTGTTCCTGGAACACTAATAATATCAGCTCTTCTGTCACTGAACTAGAAACATATTGAGAATTCAAGAAATGGTTTCCAAGAAGTGACAAACAATACTGAATTTAAATAATGAGAAAGTTTAATTTTAAAGAGAAGCAGAAATGCATACCTTGGCTGCAAATTCACCACTGAGCAGGTACAAATGAGTGAAGTGCAACACGTCTCCGGGAACAGCCAAGCTCCTTCTGTTGTATGAATGAGTCTAACTTCTGGTTTTCTGCCCCTCCCTGAACCTAACAGACTCATCCCTCTGTTGATGACATCATATTCCTGGATTTTCTCCCATACTATATTTTAAAAACGACATTTGTCTACTGTATCCGGTATGAGACCACTGATACTTGAATATGGGTGGTAAACAACACAGATCCAGCCAAAATATTGATGTGCCAAGGTCTGTGTATAAAACAGTAATGTGTTTTCACAACAGCTTCCAGAATTCTGCAGAGCACATGGGCACACACACAAACACACACACAAATCTGATCCAGATTTTGGGGGATGGTGAGGGCATTGCTTTTTCCTGGTATTAGACACAATCAGGAGTTAAACAGGTCAGCTGGTTGGAGGACTTGGATCTATAAAACAGAAAAGAACAAATATCTCATTTACAATCTTACATACTTCTCTGTCATGGGAAGAAATTCACTGTTTGCTTCTGGAAGACACTACTCTTCCTCAGTCTCTGGCTACTCAGTGTTCTCAGACCTAATACAGAGTCCAAACACCACTTAAAGATTTAAATCGGACCAAAGTTCCTTCACGCTTATGGATGAGATCTTTATATGAAACAGAATGATACCCTAAGATGAGAGCCTTTTTCCTACTACACTGGCTTTTATACTGCATGAGATAATTCATGGAGAACTAATTTTACACTGTAAGAGGCATAACTGTTTTTCTTCTAACATTTATGCAATTAAACTGAAGTCTGAAATGGCAATCATGGTTGCAGAATTCCACAGAAAGGATACATCTTCATTTACATAAGTGAGCAGAGAAAAGAACACTCCACCCTCTTAGTTTCCCATAAAATACTAATCTGAAAATAAAAGACTGAAGAAAACTCTTGGAGCTATGTGTATTATATGTGGTCTATAATGAGATCAGTGATACCTACCAGGGAAGGTACTTGGCCCCTGCTCTCCATTGGTTCTTCATTTATAGTTCTAGGGCAATACTCACACTTGCACTTTCCCCAACAGGAATAACTGCTTTGTTTTCCAGTCATTTTCCTTTTTTTTTTTTTTTCTCTGAAACTGTCATAATAGCTGGTCACTGCATTTTCTTTCTTTATTGCCACTAGTTGAGTCATGCTCTGCTATCAGCAATCCCCTGGTCTGTCCCTGCTCTCCCTGCACCAGTTCTAGTTTGACTGTGTGATCTCAGGACTCAAATATGTTAATTTTTTATTTTTCTTTCAATTATTTTTTTTTAAGTCCTTCTGTACCTGAATAAATATTTTAGGACTACCTCTAGATTGTTTTTTTGGTTGGGTATGGATTTAGCATAAACATTACTATAATTTTGCAAATACAGTGCAGCAAAATTTTGCCTTGATTTTAAGACATTTTTCAGGTGTTGAGAGGAGAGACTGCTGGCTTATTTGTAGTCATGTGGTAACACCCAGTTGTAGCCAGATCTGCTCTGTTACACCTGAGGAATGCAGACGGATTCTGGAAGAGCTGGTGAGAAGTGCTCTAGAGCCTTTTGAATCAGAGGCTGAGGCAGGTGTTGCCAGCAGCTAGTCTGCTATGGAGACTTGTTGATAAGGGCAACAAATGCATGCAATCAGCTCAAAGGCTTTAGAGAGGCACAGCTCTGCAAAGGAGGAACCAGTAGTGGTTCAGAGATGGGGGGAGGTAACAAACAAGTTAGCCGGGCTTCATGTGCAGCTCGTTTACCTGGCCTTCTGTAATGCTTCAGTCAATAGTCTCTTCAAATTTAAGTATCAAGGAGATAAAACATGGAATCTTTGATATCTAAAACATGGAATATTCAGTATCTTCTCATAAAGCTGGAATAGCTAAAACTCAAGTGAGTGTGAGAAATTCCCATTTTCCTCCCTTCATAATTTTCTGGTTTTGGAGAAAACAACTGTCTGGAGGGCTGCAGGATGCCACAGCTGACAGTCATTAGGGTTGCGAATTAGTAGTTGTAGTAGTCATTAGTAGTTGAGAAAGCCTTAATTGCTTTGACCTGAGTTACATGGGAGTTTTTCCTCCTCTGTTAGCATCTCTCTAGGAAAAGCAGGGAGAGTGTATCTCATTATTGGACTCTTAATTCAAGATACCAAACAGTGAGTAAAGAGTAAATATGATGGGAGAATTGGCAGCCTTGGTAGTTGTTCAGGACTGTTGCCAGCACTCTCTGGGGGAGAAAAATCTTACTAATTTACATGATTTTACTAATTGCTGGCCTTTTCTAACTGTGTTTTGCTCTTTCCCACTCTACTGGCAAAGCTAAGGCTGTCTTTGCATTCCTGGATATGGAAAAGGGCAGTGGTCCTTGGCTTTTTGACGGAGACCTACAACTTTGAGTGCTAGTGTTTGAGCAGGAGTCCCTGTGTGAACCGATGACTTGCACAACTGACCATGCAAGTGAGGGAAACTATGCTCAGATCAAGAACAGCTTTTATGGTCTGTCAGTGTACATGTGCATGCTGGTCAGGCTCCTAGAAGAAGTTGTTTTTGCAGCTAAGTCTGTGTATCTGCTTCCCCTACAAACTCAGTGTTTTCCCAAGACTCACTGATTAAAATCAGTGACCAAAAAGACTTGGGTACTTTCTCTCCACGGGATGCTGATTAATTTCCTTTTCCTTGCTCTGGACTGAGTCTGATTTTCCTAAATAAATTGTATCTGGACAGTTTTCTGTCAGCTGTGAGGGTTTTGTATCATCACTGAGCCTTGGCTGTTGGCATATGTTCTGGTTTAAACAACCAGCCATTTTGGTCAGTTACTTTTTTCTGGAAAAAGACTTTTTTTTTTTTTTTTTTTTTTGTCTCTTGCATGTTGCTGGCCATTCAAAAGAAAATGCAGTGCATTTATTTTAAAAACTTTTCTCTAATTCAGAAAGACATGCTCTTTCCTTCTTACAGTTAAAGAATTTTAGCAATTTTCCTTATTGTAAGGGGGTGGTGATTGGGATGGGGTGGGGGAGTGTTATGTTGAATTAATCAGCATTTAGAAAACGTGAGCTGCTGAAGGAGTGTACAGTGGGTTTAGTCTGGAAACCTTTCTAAGGAGGCAAAGGTTGACTACAGATGCACAGAATATCAACAGAGAAGCAAAGACAATGCTGATGGAAATATTTGTAGCTTACTTACCAGAGGAAAAAAACTTTTGGTTTCAAATCTGGATCCTATATGCATGGTATTGTACAGGTGTAGAGTCAGAATCAGACCCTTTCAGTTCTCTGAAAAGAGTAGCATTCACCTTTGCAAGTAGCGGAGTAGATCTCAAGCTATCCTTCTGCAAGCATATACAAAATACCACAGAGCTCAATGAATGCTGTGGTGCTCTTAGCAGTAAAATTATCCTCAAGTGAACAGCCAGAATTTGAATCTGCCTTGGATGACACCAAGGAAATGACATTAGAATGAACAGAGCAAGCAAGGGACCCTGTTTTGCTGTACCTTTGATGGGTCCGCTCACGCTGTAGCAGTCAATAATATTGTGATAAGACTATTCATCTGTAAGATGTGGAAGTAGTGATTGTTATCTGTGTGTCCAGAAGTATTGGAGGGTGTTTTGCTGCGACTGCAACTCCTGGCCCAGCTGCTTCTCTGTTATTAATCATGGTTTGGCCACACCACTGAGGAATAACCTTTACAAGGAGCTGTCAGCCTAGTGTTCTGTAGATTAATCCCCATGGCTGTGCCTGGCATACCTCTGCTACTGACTAGTAACTCTATAGCTTTTCATCGCATTTACAAGCAGCCAGCATTAGGATTGTACATCTTTCCTGCTTCCAAAAGAGCTGTATCTCACCAAGCTTCTCATGAGGGTGCTGCTGCATGCTGGTGTGTGCGGTTAGTTCTTACACCAGTGGTGCAGGATGTTATAGCTTAGGTTGTGAGTTTCTGCTATTTACACCAATTGTTTTCCCCCTTTCTTTTGTAGACATTAGGTGGGATTGATTGTAACCACTTAGCACAAGGAAAGAGATTAAAAAAAAACCAACCAACAACACAAAAAACCCCTAAAACTGAAATACTGGGTAGTGCACCTACCCTTACAGTTACTGAAGTTTTCCTCTAAAGTGTTACAGATGTGCCTTAGGTTAAGCTCTTCCATTGAGAAAGGGAACTTGCTGCTTCTCCTCACTAAAATCAGATTCTTTTTCTCTCTTATTGGAAGTGCTAAGATTTATTAATTCCTCTGTATCCTGAGAGAACTTTGCAGAGAATGCACGCTGCTGTTTGTATTCAACCCTGCAAGTGTACAGGTTAAGACATACATTGCACAAGCTAAGCAAATATCCTTTTTCTAATATCCTTTGGACTGAACACCCCCCAGATGAACTGTTGCAGTTCAACACTACTTCACTTTCAACTAGACATTAAGGAGACTTAATCTCCATGTGCCTTCTTAGTTGCACTGGGCTTCGTTGAAAACTGCCAGTGCACGTTGTTCTCTTCCTGAGCTCCGCAGGCAAACTTTTGCCACTTGGTTTGTTTTTGAGCTCCATTGTGCTAGTGCATTAAGTTGTACTAATAGAGACATAATGCAAATGCAGGAAGCATGATCTGTTCGGTGTGTGTGTACAGAGTGCTACAATAGCCATTTAAGAGAGCTGATGAGAATTGTATCTGTGGGAATGGCTGTGATAATAGAACTGGTTATTAGTGTCCCAGATACGGGGGTAGCTGCGTGATCTGCTAGGAGAAGGGGTAACAGTGAAGCAGTGTGGCACAGGAGGGAGTATCTCAGAATCTGGCAGTTTGATAGGGAAAGGATGAGAAGAGAGCTGTGATCCCCTATGATTGTTTACAGCCTGCCTTCCATACAGGACGTGTTCCATTGAGAGAGAGTCTATTTCTCATCTGCTAAAATGGAATTGTGGAGCAAGTCCCGCGCAAACTCAAAAAAACCTGTTTTCTGTGAAAATGCAGTTTGACAAAGACTGCTGTGATTCCAGCTGTGATGTTGTGGTGATTGGACTGGTAATGTTTTATTTATTATTTTTATTTTAAAAAGCTAATGGATTTTCAGTCAAAAGCAGCCATATACCTCAGGGAATGACATATTTTGTTTGTGTCTGGGTCTTGCATCTTTTACATGGAAACTACTGGCTTTTCAGATTTGGTGAACTACAGCCTTGGTAAGATAATGCAGATCCACAACGCAGTTTTTATGGATTTCAGATCTGTACATGCTGAACTTAACAAAAATTGAACTTTAGGTATAAATATTCTAACACAAGCTTATATGCACTTTGAAGGCTGTTGATGTGTCTGTAGTACACACTGTAGAATACCTGGTAACTTATTTTTGTAACGTTTTCCACATGTCTCTATTCTGATGTTTTTATTTTACTTGTCAGTCTGTATGTAAGGTTGTCTTCTAGCATCTTTTTGCCAGATACCTGGTAGCAGATTTTTCCATCAACACAAATTGTTGCAATTATGTGGAATTAAATAGCACTGTGATAGCTACAAAATGTAATAGGTAGTGTTTTCTAAGAAGCAGAGGAAAACCTGCTTGTCAGGAAAGTATTTTTCCTTCCCCAGGGCCTGAAACTCATGAGGAAAGCTGACAGGTGGACAACATGATGCGGTTGGACTCCTGAAGAATGCAAACTACTGAGCTTTTCTCAATTGCTGTGCACTGATCCATCAGGTGATGAAAGGACACAGCTTCTTTTACTGTCTCTGTTTTGTGAGCTGCTTCTAAATGGCACAGTTAAAAGCCGAAGTTTTAAGATAGGCTGCGGTTCTAGACAAACTGGCTACAAGCAGGAGCTGTTAGCGTGTTAGCCTCTGAATGTGTTTCTTTGGAATTTTATGAGTGTGAACTGCTTTTTATTTTAGTTTTACTTTAAAAATGACGGTAACCCTTATTGGGAATAGGATAACTCATGACCATGTCGACTTCCTTTGGTAAAAGGAGACACTGTTTTCTTTTCTATATGTAGAGAAATTACGGATCCAAATGCACTATTGGAGTTCTCCCCTATGCTTTTTCTCACAAGGTGATGTGTCCTATTTGCATTGGGTTTATCCACACACCTACCAAATGTTGATACAAATGATTTGTAGAAGAAGGGATAGGTTTGACTTTTATGACACTTTCAATGAAGCTTGCTTAGTGCAGGATTTTAAAATGGACCCAAAGGTGCTTTTCTGCAAGTATCTTACTCATTTGTGCTAAAATTGAGTGTGGAGAATGGACTGGGCACTTTCTTGAACCAGAAAATTGAAAGGGAAGTTTGCTTTTGGCAGCAGGGTGTTGATGAGTGGTTCAAGGGCTTGAGCCACAAGCTGACCTAGTCACTGTATGCACGGAACGTGAAAATGAATGATATAGCCCTTTTCTTGGTCAATGTGTTAGTAATGTAATGATAAACAGATATGGCTGCCATAATTTAGCAAAATCGGAATTATCTCATTCTAAACACATGGAAGGCAAAGATTTGATGTTCACAATAACCAAAGAGTAGTAGCTCCATGTAGTTCTATCATCTGAATATGAAAACTCAGTAATTTTTGTGACCTGTTTATACCAAAAAATGACTGGCAGTGACTAATTCCTGCAATAACCAGAGATATGTGTGAGTCCTTTTCTGCATTTTCTGATTACCAATGATTTCTCAGTGTGCCATAATAGTCCCTGCAATAGTGTGCTTGACTTTTTCACTCTAAGCATTTATTGTCTTCTGGGTGAGGATGTGGAAAGGGATACAAGACCATTGGGTTGGAGAGAGAAAAAAAAAAAAAAATTCTGTGTGACACCAGGGAAGAGGAAGGTTATTTTTATTTCTGGGTAAGGTGACACTTTCCTTTCATAGTCACAAAATCCTAGATACCTGTGTCTGGGTAGCCTGATTGTGATGACATGTGTGATGTGTTGGTGATCCCTGTTGGCTACTGTGCCTCTGTTGCATCATCCAGGTTCCCTATGAATGACAATGAGAATCTGGTTTTTGAACTTGTATTTTATACCCTTGGCAGTCAACAGTTACTGTAGAATGATCTTGCATTTCAGAGGTATGTTAGTTTTACCCTTCAGAAGTCTTAGGTGAGGTTTCTGCCTATTTTGTCTTTTTGTTTTGAGCACATTCTGGCTATAGAGTGTATTTTTGTTTGAATAACAGGAAGAGAAATGGCACTGGGCTATAAACTTATTTTCACCCCCCTGCTACCAGAGCACAAGCCTTTAGATAGTGAGTCATCCCTGCCATGATGGTGGTATGAGCAATGCATTCTTCAGTGCTTACCAGTTTTATGACTGTTAATTTTGCCCTGTCTATTGTTGCATGTCACGCTTAATCCTTGCTCTGTTGTTTCTTTTGCTCCTTTTACAAACATGTCTTTGAAATAAATGCAGCATAAATGCAATCTTAATATTGCTGTTACAAATCTCTCCAGGGCAAGGTTGACTTAAGAGCAAGACTAAACCAACAGAGTAGGACACTGACAACATATTCTTCACATTTGACTAAAACAAGATATTACAGTGCCCTATCCTGAAGGTCTGTACTCTGATTGCTTGCAGACAAGTGATTTATCAAATATTCTTTGTTGTGGACAAAATATATCCCCAGTCCTTACTATAATACTGTGGGGTTTGTTTACTTACTTGGGAAAGTTAATTGGATACACAAACCAAATAGTTGCTTTTGAGTGTTTTTCCCTGTCAAGTGCTGGGTACTAATATCAGAGGGGACAGCAAAGAATCCTGGAATAAAGGAAGAGCAGTGAGATTAAAGGTATTGTAGCAATGAAAAAAAAGTGCAAAAGCATCTTCATACCATCCCCACTCTAATCATGGCCTGGATTTCACAGCAGCCAAGATCAAACTTGCCCAAAATGGAATGATACATCACGTATTGTATACTTCCTTTTTGGCTTAGTACCCAACATGACTAGAACCAGGAAAATTAAGAACAGCATTTTTCCCAATATTATGTGAGACCACAGGAACAGACTAAAATTTTTTATCGTTTCAATATTGGTTTTTAATTCTTCTAGCTAAATGCTTATTAGGTAGATAAGTTATGTTTACTATAGTAGAAGAATTGAGGCAAAAAGCCAGAAATAGAGAAACTCCATGATGCTTAGCCTCACTTTAGTTCTGGGAATACTGTGGAGCAAGTCCAGCCACTTCGAAGCACATGAAGAATAAGAAAGTGGTTGGGAATACCCAACACAGATAGACTCAGAGCAAATAATGCCTGATGATCTGGGTTTTCTTCACTGACAAAATTACAATTGGCTGTTTGGAGAAGGGAGGGTAGCGCATGTTGTTTATTTTTACTTTATCAGAGTATTTGATATAATCTCCTAATTCTTATAACTGAACTGTGGAGATACAGACTGATGAGTAGGCTACAGAGTGCACGAAAAACTGGATGGGCGGTTGGGCTCAGAAGGTAGTGGACAGTAGTTCAACATCTAACTGGCAACCAGTTTTGAGAGGTGTTCCACCACTGTTTAATGTCTCCACCAGCAACCTGAATGATGGAAAGAGATTAATTGAGGATGACACCAAGTTGGAGGTGGTGCAGGACACTGGTAGCTGAAGGGCAGGGCTGCCACTGAGAGTGACATCAGAAATCTGGAGGAGTTGGCTGATGGGAAACTTGTTAACATGGACGTGTTGAGTCTTGCATCTGGGGTGGAATGGCTCCATGCCTCAGTACAGGCTGGAGGTGGGCCAAGCAGGTAACAGCCCTGCAGGAAAAGATGTGGAGAGTCCCAGAGAGTAGCAGGTTGAATGTGAGTTAGCAGTGCATCCTTTCAACAATGAAGTCTTGAAGCATACTGGTCAGTTAGTAAGAGCAGAACCACAGGTTGATGTAGTTATTCTCCTCTACCCTGCATTTTTGAGGCTGTCTCTAGAGTCATGAGGTTTTTTTTCACCCACTCCTACTCTCCCATCCAAGAGAGATTTACAGACTGGAGGGAGTTCAAAGGAGGACCACTGAGATAATCAAGGAGCTGGAACATGTAACATTCTATAACAGGCTGAGGGAAATCCGTTTGTTAATCCTGAAGAAGGTTGAGGGGGAATACTTGTCTTAAACAACGTAGTGGTTATTAGAAAATACAAAGCCAGAGTCATCTCAGATGTGAAGAGTAAAGAGCAAGCAGAACAGGCTAAGAAATGCATCAAGAAAAGTTTCTATTTGTTATTGCAAAAATAAATTCTTATTATGGCTTTTTGAACTGTGGAACATGTCCTCCAGAGAGGTTGTAAAGTTTCCATCCTTGAAGATATTCAGAAATTAGCTAGACAGGGCCCTGACCAGTCTGATCTAACTTAGAAAGTTATTCCACCTTGAGCAGAGGGTTGGGCTAGCAGATCTTCAACCTATTTTAAACAGAATTCTGCCATTCTGTGAAATTCCGGCAGTTCCAGAGATGAGAATCCCATGAGAATCTGGAAAGTTTTTCACATGACTGCTTCTTTTTCAGACTTGACATACATGTCCGTGTCCTCTAAGCACCGGAAGTTCTTACATCTTTGTCTGCCATACTGGCGACACCCTCAGTGAATTTTTGTTCTCCATGTAGGTAGTTGTATTCTGTGATAGATATTACTGGACTTTTCCTTTGACAAGTTATAAGACAGGTCTATGAAGCAGGTTTCCTAATATTTTAACAACTCGTGCTCTTTCCTAAACCTTCCCCACTATATTATTGCTTTCACAATCTGGTGTCAGAACTGGAACAAAAATACGCCTTTGAAAGAGAACTGGACCTCTTTCTAACTCTAGCAAAAAGAGCCATATTATTTCCTTTCTCCTTAGCTGTCCTTTAATTATACACTCAAGGATTGCATTAAAGTGTGGGATCATCATGTTGTGAAGGGAATGCTTAGCTGAATTAATCTGTCAAAGGTCTCTTCTACAGTCCCTCTCAAATCTTTTTCTTTGTTATGGCTGTTCAAGAGAGGAGACATTATGTGGGCAGAACTTTCTTCTCATTTTAATGTTTTATATGTGGCCAACATAAGATCATAATTTCTTTTTGTACAGCTTATAGCAACAACAACAACAAAAAATTAGTTAACTTTTGATCCTTTTTCCGAAATCTATCAGCAGGTCTCTTTCTTTTCTCAGTCAGGGATCTGAAAGTATGTGAGAAACTTCAGTAGACATATAAACACCTGGTGGAAAATTCTCATTTATAATAATGCTGGAGATCTGCCAGATGGCTTTGAAACAACTGCAGATGTGACATAGTATTACTTCTTGGTATCATTTCAGTCAGTTAATGATGATGTTGCACAAGACCAGGTTAAACAGCTTCTAGAACTGTGCTTTTGGATTCCTCACAGAAATTAAACTAACACCTTCCCCCCACCACTCAGACTCTTAATTTAGAAAAACCAGTTTTCAAAAAAACCCTAAGCACTGTGCAGCCGCTTGCTTGTTCCCCGCTCACACTGGGAACAGGGAGAGAATAGAAAAAAAACCCCAAAAAACCACAGGTTGAGATAAGAGGTCAGCAGAAAGAGAGGAAATAATAATATTACTGATAAACAAATATATAAAAATCCCAAGCGATGCACAATGCAACAGTTACTCAACACTTGATGGTCGATAGCCCTCTTCCCAAGCAGTAATTTCCCCATGCCAGCTCTCCTCAGCTTATATACTAAGGATGATGTCTTATGGCATGAAATACCACTTTGATAATTTTGGGTCAGCTGTCCTGGTTGTGTCTCCTCACAGCATCTTGTGAAGAAGAAGGGAGAACAGGGGCAGTATGAGAAACTGCAAAAGTCCTTGTCTTAATGTAAACGTTGCTTGGCAACAACCAAAACATAGCCTCTTGCTAGCTACTATGAAGAAAATTAACTCTGTCCCAACCAAAATCAGCACAATAAAAATAAGCTATTCCATATTCCATAGCTTATTTTTAGCTGGACTCTTCCATGCTGATAATAATGTTGGTAAATCTGTCATATTCTTTCAGAGGCAAACTTCGGAGGAATAGATCACTCAACTTCGTTGCTTGGCAACAACCAAAACATAGCCTCTTGCTAGCTACTATGAAGAAAATTAACTCTGTCCCAACCAAAATCAGCACAATAAAAATAAGCTATTCCATATTCCATAGCTTATTTTTAGCTGGACTCTTCCATGCTGATAATAATGTTGGTAAATCTGTCATATTCTTTCGGAGGAATAGATCACTCTCAACTTCTTTGAGGATGTTGGCACAAGTCAGAATAGAGGGGTTTCTAAATTTCAGTAGAAAAAGTAGCCACAGACATTATTTCCCCCCTATGTCCTGTCCTAACATTTTCCCCTCTTTCCCATCTTGGCTATAGGGCATCCTTTAAAATCAAGGAGCAAATTCTGGAAGGTGGTGGCAAGAATTCTGATATTTGCAGGAAATGTGGTATTAATCAGTAAATTCAGTACTCTGCAGCATTCATCAGTAAAAACTGAAATGATACATATTTTCTTCCAAATTAGATTTTTAAGTGGAAATAAATCTGAAGAAGAAATAAAAACTTATCTTTGGAAGACATGTGCTTCTGTTAAAAATAAACCTCTCCTGTCTTTGTGATATAATTTGTATGAATAGCTAAGTAAAAAATTGAGTATTTCGAAAATCAAACTCACTATGTTTTCGCTCTTTAAAAATTATCAACCTTTCAGCACTTCCACCAGTGCCTTTCTGATCGCTCATCCCTTATATAATGAAATAAGAAAGATTTATTACCTTGGTAATCAGTTGCAATGAGAAAAATATGTGCAAACTTAAGCATGTGCAAGGAAGCTACAACGGAACTGTGGAAAGACCAGATGACTGCAAAATTAATTTTGCTACTAGCTTGAAGGATAAGGATGGCATTATGAGTTTCTCTTTATATTTTCTATTTAAGTTTCATTGGAACAAAAGCTGCTCGAGTTGTAATGTCACTTGTTCTTGGATTTTTACCAAGTTCAAAAGTTGAGGCCTTTTGACCGTTGTATGAGATGTACCCTTAGAAGGAATAAGTATGCTGGCTGCAATCTCTCTCGTTTGTCCTTCTGCGTACTGATATGTATACACCTTCCCTGCTTTGCCTTATGTGTGGGGGCAGAGGACGTTTTTTCCTCTGATTGTAAGGGGATTTCAGCTCTGAAGGGATGCGTTAGCAAGTGGATGCAGGAATACTACAGCAGTGAGTGCAATGCTGTATGGAACCTCTGGGGAGGATGAGTTTTTTTCTTAAAAAAAAAAAAAAAAGGCATCTTTAGGTTTCATGGTCTTCATAGGCAAAGGAAGCAGTATCACCCTAATTCTATGATAATAGAGTATTAATGACCTGCTCAACAAATCTACAAAAGATCAATGGAAATAACTCTGATCTCTGTCCAAGTGTAGAGACTTCGAAAGTCTTTTGTCTGTGGGGGAGTGCTTGTGGTGTTTAGCTTGTGCTTTTTGTTTTTTACAAGCAAATAGAGTCCCTCATGCAGAATCCTATAATATCTGCTGTGCCTCTGGGTCTGTGCATGTCTAAAGAAACTAACTGATTCTTCACAAGTGTAAAGGTGTTATAAAATTCTGGCATGCAGCATCCCCCTCAACTTTTCATGCCTTTAAATACTGCAGTTTCTCTACCTATTTCTCTGTCATTACCTGTTTCTACCAGGGTTGCAGTTCTTTACCAGGTTCCTCTCTGAAGTCTGATTTCTTTTCAGCCCTGCATGATAACATCTCTGATTCAGCCTTTGCTCTGAGTACTTAGTTTCCCTAGCAGTTTCGATGCATTTCTTGAATACCTCATGCTGCCATCAGTTTATTGTGCCCTGTTTCTTAGGGGCAAGGATGTCAAGGTCTGGAAGTAAAGACCCTCTGGAAGACAGAGAGATCCCCTTTGCCTGTGAATTGGTGTGTGGTTTGCAAGAGAAAGAGAAGACATCCACATTATGTGAAAACACGTGAATATCCTGGAGTATATTAAGGAAAACATATCTAGCTGGACATGTACAAAGAAATTATTTCATCATTCAGGCAGTGGTAGTACTTGGAACAGAGTAGCACCAAGTTTTGGGTGCTCTAGGTCAAGAAAAATGTGGATCAAGTGAATAACCAGCAAGAGGAAAGCAGTGACAAGAATCAAAGATCTAAAAATATGGCCTATTCAGGAAAACTGAAACAATGTGAATTCTTCTGTTTTAGGAAGAAAAGTTTGAGCTCTCAAATAAGTAAAGGGTGTTGCAAAAGGACATGTGAGTTCTCCAATTTCAGGTTTTCAGTAAATCATGGATGTAAACTATGGCAAGGAACCTCCAGTATGAATGTTAGAAAAATCCTTCTGATACTAAAGAGGGTGAAGCACTTACATATTTTTCACAGGAAGCCTTCATCATTTTAGGAACAGCTATATCTGGTCAGTTGTGAGGAAAGAGGATTGTCCAGATGGTCTCTGGAGGTCTCTTCCAGTCCTGTGGATATGAATCTTCAAAGACATTTGGTTTGTTTTCTGCTTTATAACAACAAAGAGATGTGGGCTACCTGATCTAAAATCAGAACCATCCTCTAAATGCTTTGAGCTTATAAGCTAATGGAGGCATAGCGCTCTAGGATAATGCTGGAATTAAGGGTAGTGATAATAAAGCATGTGTTTCCTTGTTTGAGATGCCAGAAGGAATGTGTGGAGAATTATCTTGCTGAATTTCAATATCTGCCTAAACCATAAAAAAACCCCAAAAAAACCACCATCACCACAAAAAAAAAAAAAAAAGGTATTTCTGTTTCAATGCCTTTTGGTCTCTATACTATAAGTGAATTCTTTGGCATCCTCTTTCAAGTAGAAAATAAGTTTATTCTGAGATACTGCATTTCCCACTTTAGCTGCTGTCTGTTCTGGTAGAGTTGGAGCTATGACTGAGAAATGTGGACTGACAATTGCTAGGACTGCAATACACTCTTTTCCAAGCATCTTTCAGTATCATTAAAATGCAAACATCTCCTTTAACTATGCAAATTTTGTCATCTGGCAGAATGACTTTTCTGTAAGGCAAAAATCAAATATAGCTGGTTCTACCAGCTGTTGAGGGAAACACAAGAATTTAGATAAAAGTGTACATGGTAGGACTTCTGTAAGCTTTTTTTGTAAACTATGAAAAGGACCTGAATATGGGTGGTACATGTTAACCAGACTGTCAACATTTTAGTAGGGATAAGGGAAGCCTTTAGAAGTAATGTTTTAAGATGTTGCCATTCTTTTGTGGAACACTGCCACTTTTCTGGTTGTGGTTTTATCACTTATTTAAGAATAAGGAATCCTTTTTATTAAAATTGGAGATCTGACTCTTTTTCCAACCTTCCAGGTGCATGGACCTCTCACAAGCGTGGGGGAAACGGCCTGGCTCTTCTTTCGTGTCCTGTGACCACAGCACTCTTGGTCAAGAAAAATGGACAGTCCCCTGCAGAAGGCGGCCTTTTTGTGGCTACAGCTCTGCACTGGTGATCTGGACCCTGCTCTGAATCTGCTATAGGTCCTATGAGACATTCAATAAATCCCTCACTCTTTGGTATTTCAGCCTGTTTTTCTCCCTGCCGTAACATTTTGAATGTTGCTGAAGTTTGTAAAAAAGATAGTGATTTAACACTGCTTAAAAAGTTGTGAATTCTGTTTAGAGATGCTTCCTAAACATGTAAAGTGTTGTGATGGAGAACCTGTGGGCTTGGCCATGCAGCTTTTGGCAATGGAAAAAAAAATCTGCTGAATATGCAGTAAGTTGGTTTCCTGCCCAGTTATCTTTGGACAATGATTTATAAGGGACAGAAAACTAGTTTATACATGTGCATTACCTGTAGGCTACAGCCAACTGGTCTGAAAAACATTTCAGATAGACATCTGCTGTGATTGAGATGTTCAGAAGGTGGTTACGTTTCAAATAAAGGTATTAGGAGCAATAACTTCAGTTCTGGCACAGTTAACTTACCCTCCTACTTCTGGATGCTAATGAGTGGGAGACTAATGCCTGAAAAATAACGTCTGTTTAATGACCAAAAGTAATGCAGGTCAATATATGGGTACTGAAGAAGGATGTCTCCTTCCTCCCCTCTGCCCCAGCAATCTGATGTACGAAAGCAAGAACTGCTGTAACGCATCTTATAAACTGAACACATACAGGGACAGGCAGACTCACATGTCTCCATCCAGGACATGATGCTTATGCTGTCTGCTCTGCTTGTACCTTTCCCATAAGACTGAAAAGTGAGCCTTTATCACTGTTGCACAGAGGATTTTTGAGTCTTGGGGGAAGAAGATATGTTAAGATGGACATGGCAGTTCAGCAGCACAACACTAATGGCTGATGTATGTATATATATGTATATGTGAAATCATTTCATCATGTGCTTATGAAAGCTGTTTGAAAGGAAGCTGGAGAAATAGAGAGCAGTTTAGCTGAATTTCATTTGAACTCAGTGAACAAATACTCAGAAATTGGCCATTGAACAGGCTTCTTCGCTACTGAGGCATTAAAAATTCTTGGCAGTGGCACTTCAGTGACTCCATGTGTGTGTGTTTATACAAAGTGATTGGATTGTGCCTTTTTCCTCAGCAAGAGAAAGGTGAGGTTGAATGAATTTATCCAGTTAATCTTCTTGGCTTACTATCTTCCCTAGATAGTTTGCATTAATTGTTTGTTATTCCAGGTCTTCACAACAATTTGTAGACTCTCCTTTTGGTAAGACCATGATGAATTAGAATGAGATAGGCAGTCAGGTCTTGCTAAAAATAAGACCAGTTGTATTACTTGGATCTGGGCCACCTAGCCACTCTTACACAAATTGCAGAGTATGTGCAGGATACCTAAAACCTACCAAGTCCTTCCTGAAAAAAAAAAAAGAAAAATAAGTTCTCTTGGTTTCTATTGCTGTCGGTAATTGTTTTAATGTTCTAAGGCTGAATGATTTATAATGCTCACGATCTAGTGCTGAATGCAGAGATACAGTAATAAAGCAATCCCAATCTAAGCTGAAAGTAGAATGTCTTCGACTGAAATGTCTTCCTCTAATTGAACAAAGTTGTGGGCTTTTTAAAAAAAAACTACAAAATGAGATATTAGGGTAAAACAAGATCAATTTTATTTATGTTGTAACTGAAAATGCAAATCTTTCCTCACTTCGTTGTCAGATGCTCAGATAGAGGCTATTAGGTAAAATAAGGACAAAGAAATAACAGTGACAGGTCAGGTGAATGGTGTTTGGAGAGGGATTTAATTACCCTGTGTATAATAACTTCCTTTAACTGCTATCCTTTTTGTTGGCTTATTAAGGAATATGAGAGACCTAAAGTACCCTGTTCTATATTATCATAATTTTAGCCATGTGTTAAGGGAGATAATGAAATTTTGGATCTTTCAGATTAGTGTTTTTTGCCTGAGGCTCTACATGCCATGGGAACAAAAAGCACAGTATGTTCATGGCTTCCATGTTATAGCAAAATCACTAAGAAGGGAAGCACAAGGAGCGGGTTGGACTAGATGAACTCAAAGATCCTTTCCAACCCAAACTATTTTATGATTCCATTAAATTGAATCCTAATCCAAACTTCATAATGACCAGACCTTGGATCTGGCTGGCTGAGACAGGTTTGCCCTGAGGCTGAGTTTTGACATCCTGCTACTTAGAGCATTGACTATCGGCTCACCCAAACCTCTTCCTGCCCATTTCTGACCCTACAACCCACATTCTTGCCTATGGCTGTTCAAGCGCTACTGTTTACAGTGAGTGTGGCTGCATTTATTTTTTATTTTGAGAACTGATCTGCTTGAGCAGCCCCACAAAACAGGCATAGATACTTTATTTTAATTCCCTCTCTGTGTCACAAGATGGACTATCCAAACAGTATTTTCCACCCTCTTGGTTGCCTCAATGTTACAGTGTAGGGGAATGGGAAAGGGGGTTGGATTTTAAATTAGTAGAGCCACCACGCTCTCAGCAAAGACTGCAAGACTTGAGCTTTGCTTTGCATCTGTAGTTGCAGCAGTTGGGTGGAAAACAAATGTTTTCTTTGTGAAGAAACTGGTGTAGTTTCAAGTTGAACTACCCTGAATAGAAAAGCTTTGATAGGGCCCTTTGGGCAGTTTCTGAGGGACTCTGACAGCCTTAGAAAGGGAACGAATTTCCTGGGACTGTTAAACTATAAAGATCCTGCGCTTTTCTTCAGTCAGAAAAGATTATTTACCTAAATGCAGATGTACTGGAGGGAGGTAACACACAGATAATTACAAGCATAGTTTAGGCTTTTAAGAGCAAAATGAATGCTTCCAAGAAGACTTTGAAACAAACCAGTAGGACTACTGGTAACCAGTGTCAAATGTGGTGCTATGGACTCACCTGTTGGAAAGAGCTGGCTGGAAGATCATGAGTTGCCTGAACATTTTTTTTTTGATTGCTGCGCCAACAACATTGAACAATGATAAAATGGCCACCTGTAAATGCTACTTCAGAACAAACACTGATTGAATTTATTAATCTAAAGAAAGTACCTGCTCTTAAACTAAAAGAACTGATTTTAACACAACAAGTATTACTCTGAAAAATTGATAGTCTAAATCTCTGCGTTGCTATTGCGTACAAATTGTTACTAAAATAACTTATTAATGATTTAGTGGGGTTTGTGATTTTTTAATAAACTAAACAAAAGCATGTGTGTGCTTATGTAAGCAGAAGTGTGCCTATACGTATGCGTGTACATGTATATATAGGTTTATGGGCAGAAATACCTCTGCAGTCTTCTGTGTAGATTAAATATGGCAATAGATGGCAACAGCATCTGCATGAATGAATTGCCTGCTTGTGTGTTCATTAAGCTGTGTGGTTTTGTTAGGTCAGGGATACTATCTGGGGAGCATTTGCCTCAGCTTTCTCTAAGAACAGTGATGTTTGGTTTCCTTATTACAATTTTCTTGAGCAGTGGGTCAGAGGTGAGTGAAGATGGCCTTTTGAGTGAGAAGGACTCTCACAAAAACAAAAAAAAAACCAAACCCAACTATTCTCTACCAAGACATGGAGTTAAGAAAAAGTCTGGTATTTTTCATCTTAAGTCTCTGACTGAGAAGTGGGTTGGTTTGAGTTAGGTGTTGTATATCAGCCCTGTCCTGCCCATCCTGGAGGATATTAGTGCTGCTTGTGAGTCACATCTGGAAATGCTGCAGCTCACAGCTCCAGGGGTTAATCAAAACAAAATCAGTGGTGGCTTTGCCTGGTAACACGGCGCTGTAAAGGCTGAACAGCTCACGACTGAGCAGCTCCTATGTCTGTGCAGCGTGGGCAGAGAGCTGATGTGGTAACCTTGTTCGTTTTCCTAAATCGTACCTGCCCTGTTGGTTATAGCCCAAAGCATACAAAGCTGTTGTGCACATATTCTGCCAAAGGAAAAATTCAGTGATGTGAACTGCTACTGCAAAATATTTTGAGGAAAAGATAACAATGGATATGAATCAACAAAGCACTAATATTAGAGAAGCGTCAGAGTGGGCATATTTGAAGTGACTTCAATTTGTTATTTAAACAAGCTTTTGAGACATCTCAAATTTACTTTGACTGAATCAAAATTACTGTAGAAAATATTGAGTAGATATTTCATCTCAACTCTTATTATTAAGTTCAATTTTAATTTAGTATTTTGAATATATTTCTCTGTGGCAAAATAATGGCTTGTTATATTTCAGAATAAGTGATTGTGGATCCTTTGATTTTAGGATAACAAAACACTAACTTAATGATCTTTTTATATTCTGGCCATTTTAAGCCTATGTCAGGTTATGTCTGTATTTCAGAATGTATTTTTGTACTTTATTTTAGCAATGCAGCTTGGGTATTTTTTGGTCTTGATGTACAGGAATGGAAATTGATTTACATGGTGACCTAAATGAAATTTTCAATCAAAGTTGAATTTCAGTGAACCTAAGGTTCATCCTTAACAAATTGTGAAAAGTGCAGATAGGGCAGCTAGATAGTGCTCATTGGAGAGTCCAGTTACAGTGGAGTAGCAGCTTTATTTTTCTGTTACTTCTCTAATTTACAATACTAACAATAAGCATTCACTGTGCAACTAGAAGGAGAAGGAATTTATTAAAAAAGAAAAAAAAAAATTCAGCAGTTGCAAGAGGAGTTCTGAAATTACCTGTGTATTACAGGAAAAAACACAACAAATTACTCCTGAGTAAAGGGTGCTTAAAGCTGAGTGAGTTATAATATCAAAGCTGGACAATAGGTGCAGCTCATGGCTGAGCTACTGTGATCTGTGTCCAAGAAAGGAGGATAGGGATCTGCTTAGGTATATGAAAATTAACATTAAAAAAAAAAAAAATTCAGTTATCGTAAGGAATTAAATATGTCACTAAGAGGAGTCCTTCTGTTAATTAAAGTTATTTTGTTATACATCAGTCTTTCTTGTGGAAAGACAACTGTATGGGCTGGAAGATCTACTGTAGAAATATAGGATGGGTCAGATAGTACTTTTCATGTCTACTCCTTGACTTTGTGCTTGAAATCTTGTAAGATAGGTTAATGTGCTAATCTGGCATGTTCTTGCTGCAGGTATTATTTTAAGAATACATTGCCTATAATACCTAGATGACACAGTTTTCTGTAGTTCTCTCCCTCTTCAAACCCTTTATATCGGTAACTGGAAAAAAAAGTAACAGTTCTGTTAGAGCTTGGTAATCACCCTTAAAGCTGACAGCTAAATTTGGATTAGTAATGTACTCACTACTAGGTAGTTCACTGTGCTCAGGTGTTAATTTCATTTTTGCTTCTCCATTTTAAAAAGTGGAGGCAGACAAGAGTAATATGTCACCCACTGAAGAGCATACCAAAAGGAAAATAGGTGATGGTTTAATTCTACTGTTGGCGGCATCTCAAATGTTAGATGTGCCAGTTGTGATAACGTTATTACTAATAAGACCATCTTTCATGTGTTGAATGGAATAAGCAGCTTCTGTGTGATGGATGGACATTTTGGACAGTTTTAGCCCAATTTCTATTGTATGTTCTTGGCAGAAGTACCACGATTTTTCTCAGTTCCTGTTGAGGAACTGGATGTTAGTAACCCAATGATGGTTCATAACCCAGTGATGGGTCTGTGGGGAGAGCTCTGCTAAAGTGATTTTTATGGCCACCAAAGATCTGAACAATGCCAGCAGGAAAAGGGCAACTCTTCCGTCACAAAAGGCAGCCTAGGGTCTCAAAGAATAAAACATGGCTATCAGAAGCCTGTTATTATATCTCCTTTTGCTTTGGAGAATGTTTTTTTAGATATGTGTGCTTAACACCTGGGCCTTGGTTAAAATTTGCACCATATGCTTCTTCAACTAAGGAGCTAGGTGTAGTTGACAGTTCCTTGTGTGGGAAACCCAAAAGGTGGTCATCTCCCTGCAGATTGACATATGTCCAACACTGGCATATGTAATGTGGGTTGGGATGTAATCTGTTGACGTGTTCTTAGTTAAAATCTAATCCCAATTTAAATCTGCAATAGTGCCCATGTTAACTGCTACCCATCAGTGTAACAACAGTAACACTGCTTGTGTTCTGTGCTTTTCAAGCGTATTGGGGACCTGGCTTTCATCATTTGGCCTTTCCCGTCTGACCTCCATGCAAGTAGTTACAAACTATAACAAGCCAAAGCAATAAATTCTGTTCCACAGATGTTGTTTCTCAGGCTAAAACTCTGAGGCAGTCAGTTGTACCAAAACATTTATCTCTGAAGTTATTACTTGTGTATTATAGGGTAAACACAAGGTAGATTTTATAAGGGGTTGTAATTAGCTCTTTCGTGTCTGAAATGATGTTTGAGTGCTTAATGCTGTCACGAATGGAAGTCCATATTTGGTCATGCACCTGGATGTCATTAAAAATACTAATGTATAAATTATTCAGAAACATATTGGCAATGTATAATAATGAGATGCACTAGATCACAGACAGGCACTAAATCTTGTCTTGGCTATATAATGCAAAACATCGTTGCTATGGAAAAACCAAGAGTTTAAGGCATGATTTCACTTAGGCTAATCTTCATTTATCAGAAATGAGACCTCTGGTAATATTCCTATTTCACACTGGAAGCATTTAGGGACAGCAGATTTTAAAGGACTTGATAATGTATGTGCATTTTCTAAGATCCATGTCCAGAAGGACTTATAATCCACATAAACAAGGTAGCCAAATGTTGATAGAAAAACCATACTGTTCCCATTTTACAGGTATGGGAAACAGAAGTCCAACTAGGAAATCTGTCCAAGACTACAAAAGATGTGTAGCATGGCCTAGAGTTGAATGTGGATATCTGATGTGTCAGTCAGATAACAGATACAGGTAAAAGTAGAAATTATTTAACCTGAATAAAAATGTGAGGATTTAAAGCTGAATTGATGCAGCAGTATCTACTTTCTCATTCATTAAATCAAACTAGCAGCAGTTAGAGGGGGTTGTCTTCTTGGGGCAGTTGTGACTGTGCAGAGACAGTGCAAAGGCAACGTCAGAGCCAGTTCAAGGTGATGTTTGGGGCTGTCAATGGCTGCCCAGCCTTTATGGCTTGGTCCTCCGACTGGTAGATGCCGCTCCTTAACGCATCGTTGAGGAAACTGCTTAGTAAAGCCAAGGAGAAGTGGAGAGGTGAGAACTGTATTTACATGCACAAGAGCTGTGTTCCACAGTTTTACCTTCTTCAGTTTTCTCCTTGTTTACAGTACTTTGAATGGAAGGAAATTTTTATCTCTTGGTTGCACAGAAAAGACCAGGAGTCTCAGTACTATCTCCTTTTAGTCTAATACAACTATCAGTGGTTTGTTTTTGGTTTTTTTTTTTTAAGTTTGCTTTTTGCTATAGGCCTCTCCTTTCCATACTTGGTTTGAGTACTGCTCCCACTGTCAATGGACATCCCACTGTCAATGGACATACGTTTACTGCAGGTGTTGTCGCTAGGGAAGGTGGAATTGCATAGCTGGAAAATACAAATATTTGTATATTGTGTATATATATTTTGTTATCTTTTCTTGTAGAATATGTACACTACCTTCTAGAAGTTCTGCTTCAGCCAGAGGAAGGGAAAACAAACTTGCTTTAAAACTCCCACAGAATATAGACTAAAGGAACATTTTTGGTGCACTTCCAGATTAATTTTATTTCCAGTTGTGTCTGTACAAAAGTGTCTTACACAAGCTAAAAATTTATCAAATTAACACACACACACACCCTTATTAATTTATACATCTACCTTATGATAGATTTAAAAAGGAGACCTTTTTGCTAAAGTTGGTATATAACCTAGATTTCATTATTTTTGGTCTTGGGTAACTTGGGTCATTGCAGACATCAAGGTTTTCTTGACAAAATTTCATCATCACTTCAGAAATAAGACAGGTACCCTGAGGTCTTTTTCCAGCTGAGAGTGGACTTTGTGTGTGCTCTCTGCCTACTAGCAAATTCTTTCCACTGCCTTCCTTGAGATGGAGACCAACTTCAGTCACCTCGCAGCTACCCTTGTCATGTATCCATGGCAGTGTCTTGCTCCTGAGGGCCAGATAAGTGCCACAACACTTGGTGTCTCCAGCCCAAAGAACCTAAGGCATTTCTTCATTCTTTCACTTTTGCGAAAGACCTATTGCTTGTACACTTAGTACAAACAGACGTATACAAAAGCAGATTTGAACATAAAACTCGGCAACTAACAAAGCTATTCAGTGTAAGCTGAATTAGCTTTTTAATATTCTTCTGCAAATGTCAATAGTGGAAAGATGTAAAACAGTTGTCCAAGATGGCATATGCTGGGAAGAGAAGTTGAACTGTGAAACAGTTAATTGTGGTGTTGACAACCCTTTCCCTAGTTTCATGATTACAAGTGTTTTTCTGAAAGTCTCAGGTCCTGGAAATTCGAGGGAAAAATATTCAGACTTTAAATTTTGTAAGGAAAAAAATGTTTCCAGCTCCCATGGAGACAGGTTATATCTAGGCCATATTTTATGATTTTAATTTTAAAAGTCAAGAACCTGGAGGCAAACAGAAAAGATGTAGCTATTTATTTTAAGCCATGTGTGTGACACTTGACTTCAGTAGCACTGTTTTTATGTGAGAATATGCCCATATGCCATCAGATACATGGCCTCTGTGCCATAGGGAGAAGGATCATCAACATGACCATTTTGTGTTGGGCTTAAGGTAAATTCTGACTCCATTTTGGATGTCTTTCCTCTTCTCACTGCTTTCAGCAGCAGTCAGAACATGCTACTGTTAAGCAGTTTGTGCTGATAAGTTCCAATTCAAATGAATTTATTTATCAGTGTTATGGATGCAGCACAGCAGCCCTTTTAAGTAATTCTTGGTAAAGCGAGTAAGTACCAGAGCTGCTTTGAGGATTAAGAAACCAATGCAAAAGAGCTCAGTATGCCAAGGAACTATAAAGTTAGCCTTATATTAATGTAAAACAGCAGAGAAAGCTTTGAAGAGAAAGACAAATAACCTAGAATAATATAAAATGTCAACCTACTTCATGGTAAGTTGCTCAAGATGACTCATTTAGAGCCCTTAGGAGGAGGGGGAAAGTGGAATTCCCTACTTAGTTTATGGTGCATAAACAGTCTGGCTGATTTTTAGTATCTCTTTTTTTCCCTCTCATGCTGGAGGTCATTTTGGAGAACCACACGTGTTTCCTTATTAAGGCTTCTTTTCTTCATTAGGTTGTTGCCTGTTCTTAAAGCTGCCTGGAGCCCAAGATGTTTGTAGTTGAGAAAACAATCTGTGCAAATTTTAAAATAAACATCTCCCCTCCCCCACCTCAAAAGAATAACAAAAAAGCAAAATGATGACCAAAAAAAAAAAAGCTAATCAAAATGAATAAGAGCCAGGCTGGCATTACTTGAATTTTGTGCCGCTTCATAAGCAGCGTAATTATAGTGATGAGGTTGCTGAGAGACAGCATATAAACCAGATCCCTCATGCCAACTTAATGTTGTTTAGGTGAATCTCGGAGAAGTAAACCTAGGGAATGAACAAATTGCTTTCCAAGAGGTCAGAATGACTTCCATCAGCCTAAAGTTGTTTAATAGTGTAGCCCCTTATTTCTCATTTCAATGGCTGCACAAGTTTCAGGCCAGATGCAGCAAGCCGAGAAGGGAGTTTCAATGGAAATCTCAAAGACGTAATTTACTTGTCTTTGCAGGGAGAGGAATTTCCTTTCTCTTTTCTACTGTTAGTGCCATAGTTTCAGGCTTTGTAGAAATGTGTTGGTATGACTGTACCTCAGCAACAGAAGTGGATGAAATTCTGAACTCCTGGAGACTAAAGAGAGAGACCCCATTCGCTTCCAGGAGTACAAAATTTTACTCAAAAGGTCTGAGCTTGCCCATGCTGGGCAGGAGTTGGGACATACAGGAGCTGGATGCAGAAATCGGAGATGAAAAGTGGCATAGCTTACTTCCATTTCAATTCTGATCAGGTAATTTAGATGTCTCACTTTCCTTCTAAACACTTTTTCAAATAGCTTTTCTGATTCCCAAGCTAAACCATCTCAGATTACATATTGGAAAAGTAGGATCTCTGCTCCTGGAAGTTTGTGGAAGGTAATGAATGAAATGGGGGTACAGGATTGCTCAGTCGTGTATGTGGTGTTAGAACTACAGTACTTATTACTGGTCTCAGATTTGTTTTTTCTTCTACTGACTTACCTTTTGAACTACACAGGAATGAGGGCAGTGAAAGGAGATGTGGGGCAAAGACGACAGCCTTAGAATTTGGGTTGTTGATACCCATCACAGTGACTAGAAATAAAATGGAATGAAACAGGAAAGATAATGATCTGTTGTTATAGTTAATTGGCCTCACATGTAACTAGAATATCTACTCTGCATCTCCCTTGTATCAGTTTTCATTTGATTTCTCCCCCCCCTGTATCTGCCAGTATGTCAGGTCAGAGCGGAATGGTGTCTCTTCACCACGTGTTGCTGTGAATCTAGACTAGTGTGCTTGGGTCTGTAAATAAAGTTACAGGGAGTCCTGGAAAAGAAACATGGGTCTGGAAGGACTCGCCAGTCTGGAAGAAAAATTAAATGTGGATAGTTTAGCTATACAGCAGCCAAATAAGTCAGCAACCTGAGAAGAAAGAACAATTTAAGATGATCTAAACCAATTGTGAAGTAATGGAATCACATGGGTATTTTGGATATACACTGTAAAGTACCAAACCCAAGATTTATTGTGTTGGTAAGCAGTCATGCCATGACAGGAGAATGAATATTCACATCATTTTAATCTGCAAATACTTGATCTGGAACTGTTCTGAAGCGGGGTATGCAAAAGTTTGAAAGAAACAACACGGAGACTGAGATCACTTCATAAGCAAAATTTACACACTGAATGCACATCTGCTTACTGTCGAGCACAGTCTTTCACAGGAGACATCTGAGGTCTTGCAGAGGTTGCATCGTTGAGCCTGACACCCATCAGGTCTTTGTAGAAGCAGATGTGGCCCAGCCTGAACAGTTGAATGCCTTTCTCCCACCAAAGCTCAACAGAAAGAAGGACTTCCTGTCCTAGGAAACGAGCAGGCTTCCAAATGTAGTTCTCACACTCAGAAATTAAAAACCGTATCTGCCCCATCCTGTGAGTGTTTCCCAAACATGAGTATTTGGAGGCACTTGTTAGTCCTTCCTGTGAAAGAAGTTTTCCTAAATAAAAGATTCATGAAACCAATAAGAGAGAACGGGACCATGTGGTCTAGTGAGTCCACAGCACTCATTTCGATAAAGGAACTAGGTTTCCAGAACCACGACTACTGTCTTTAGTTAATTGTAGCTTTAGTGTAAAATGATATTTTAGAAAATGTTCTAGTGCTGGAAGCAAGAAATCTTTGCACAGGAACAGTAAAAAGAAAAGAATAAGCTGAGCTTAATTCTTTCTCACAAACATTAGGTACTTTTCTCTTAGCTCTGGCTGCTCACAGGTGAGGGATGGATGGTGCCTGCCTGGAACTGCAGCTGCACCCTCAGCATCAGTGGGTGTAGTCTGGGTGAACCAGTCGCTGTTCTGGTGTTCACAGGTTAGCTGTGAAAACTAAGGTCCAGATTAGCATGAGATCACAGCAGAATGTGTTCACTGGGAAAACCTAAGTGTAATATTCTGGCTCCCAAAACTCTGTTCAGATCAAGCACAGTGGCTCATATACGTGTGTATGTTGAAAATAGACAGCTGTGTAAATATTCCTCACACCTACACTGCCTCTCTTAACTCAGAGCTCTTATAGAGCCACCAGATAAAGTGTTAAAATGCATCCTTCTTCCTTTGAACACCTGATGGGAAGTTAATAACCTTGAGCTGGCTAAGGCAATAAATTTATATATCCAAGTAAACTGCTTTATCTTGCTGTCATAGTATTTGTTCTTTCTGTAGTCTTACACATCCGTTGTTCCCTATAGAATAAAGAGAAGCTATTTAGGGAGTTAGTATTAACATCTTTCTTATTTGTCAGATGAAAAGTTAAGTGAGAAATTACGAAGAACACAAATAGGAATGGAATGAAGAATCTGTGTTAATTATTTCTGCTACAGAAATTTCAGACTTCTGCATAAATCTTGGAGCTTTAAAGAATGCTATGGCTATAAACAGTAGACACAATGTTAATTAACTAGACATGCCCACCCAAAGAAAGAAACCAGTCACAAACCCCTCAGTTGGTATGATGCTGGATCTGGAATATGTCTGAGGTAGGCTAGCAGGTTCTTTGGGATCATATTTATCTGAATTAAAGAGCTGGAAAAATTCTCCATGTTGCAGGTCAAGTCAAGAACTGAATCTATAATATGGTCAGGAGACTTCACACAGCTAATTTTCTGTGATTGGCCTGACTTCTCTGCTCCCCTCTTCCATCCATAGAGCAGACTAAGCAGCAAGCCTTCTGTTTTCTGCTCCTGGAAGCTGGCCGAGTTGCCTTTTGTGCCTGCTGTAGCTCATGGGACTCGTGCTGACCATCCACAGATGAAAAAGTCCCTCTTGCAGCCTGTAATTAGTTACTTACAGATGGGTTTGCTGGGTTTATAGTGGACTAAAGGATGGAGATCTTTCTGTTTAAGTTGGCAGTGTCTCTATGATGGTAAAAATGGAAATCTGGTTTTGTGTCAACTGAGGACAGTGGTTTTGTGCATGAGTTGATGAATTTTATCAAGACTAGGGTGACTGAGATTAAAAATAGGGGTCAAGCCAAATACTCAATATTAACTTTTTAAGATCTTGTAACTATGGCTATTAAATACTAATTAATACATAATTGCATTGCTGCATTAAGATAATGTAGCTACTTAATTGTTCTTAATACCAGCTGCCAAAATTACAGTGTTTAATAGGGGTCCTGGATAGACCCTTAGCAGTCACAAATGAAAGTGTCATAACCATCTTTTAACCAGAAAGACTGTAAGTGTGGCTGTTAGCTGTGCTGTGCTGATTTTTGTGCTTCACTCCCTCTGAAGAGAGACATGATTGAGCAGCTTCTGTGCTCAGGGAGAGCCAGCTGAAGTGTGAGGGTAAATTCCTGCCTCTCTTCATTTGCCTTCTTTCACCCTTGTATGATAACTGGTTGTTAAATGAGGGAAGCTTCAAATGTCCTATCACATTACACGTGCTGCAGTTGAAAATGCTGCGACGGGCAAACTTGACATGATGAGAGGTTTATATTACTTAGGGATAAGCAAGGAAGATGACTGCAGTTGAACTAGTCAAATTTGAAAGGGCAATGAATAGTATTAAGCCTAGAGGGTAAAAGAGAGCTGCTCCTAATGGAAGTCAGTGGAGTGAAATCCTCACCACACTGAGCAGAGATACAGGACTGAAAATGGAGGTTAACAGAGAACACAAAGCAACTGGGAAATATAATTGCAGTTATTCAGACCAAAGTCCATTTCATTAGACTAGATAACTACTCAATTAAGCATTCACTTGAACATAAGGCCTTTATGTTTTGGCTGAGATAGAGTTAATTTTCTTCATAGCAGCTAATATGGGGCTGTGTTTTGGATTTGTGCTGACACTGTTGATAACACAGGGATGTTTTTGGTATTGCTGAGCAGTGCTGACACAGAGCCAAGGCCTTTTCTGCTCCTCACACCAACCCACCAGTGAGTAGGCTGGGGGTGCACAAGAAATTAGGAGGAGGCACAGCCGGGACAGCTGACCCCAACTAACCAAGAGGATATTTCATACTATATGACGTCATACTCCACTTATAAAGCTGAACGAAGAAGAAGAAAGGCGGAATGTTGGAATTATGGTGTTTTGTCTTCCCAAATAACTATTATGCATGCTGAAGCCTTTCTTTCCTGAAGATGGCTTAACACATTCTTACTGATGGGAAGTGGTGAATGAATTCCTAGTGATGGGGTTAAACCACAACACCTAGTATTGGAAATTAGTGACTAAAATTTTACGTAGCATTTCAAACTTTTGTCACTGTCATTTTAAGGGGAAAGAGGAAAGTTGAAGGTTTCAAGCCCACCATGGTGATTGGAAGCTCAGAAAAGCCTTCTGAGCCCTGCATCTAATGTCTTGCAGGAATCATAACAACAATTTTAAGGCGTCCCAAGACTTGACTTGTAGTGATGGTCCCTTTTGGGGTGCTAGAAGTGGTTCTGAGTGCTGGGTGAGTACTGCTGTGCTGAGGTTCTTGCGATTAGGAAAATCAGCAAGTGGACATGAAGACTGTCTAAAAAAAATATGTATTTTTAAAAACAACCCCACTGATTCTCTTTCTCCGGTGTTTTCAAACAGGATGTGCTAAATTCTGCGGAGTTGTGCCCATAATCAGTGTAATGGCATGGAGGGTCAAGGAGGACAATTTGTTACAAATACGTAGCTAATTGTACAATGAACTGAAAGACAGATGGACAGGGAAAGTCCCAAGCAGGGGATCTATTTGGTGCTCACTGAACAGGTAGCTTATCATTTGCCTCTAGGTGCTTGAACTTCTCCAAATTGTTACTGTTTCTGAGCTAGAGCGTTAATTAGGGTTTGCTGCGACACTTACTGTTTTCCCCAGTGCTCACAAACGTGAGCTGCTTTAAATAAATGATGGGAGCTGTGCTCAATATCCATAGCATGAAACTGCTCCTGTGCTCATGCTACAGTCTGACAGGGTCAATTGGCAAATGGATAGAAGTAGTGGATCTTGGAGCCTTTGCCAGCACTACTTAATACTTTTTTTTTTTTTATGTCAAGGGAAATGATCATGCCTTCTCGGCTGCAGGAAAACTGTTAACACTTGCTCTATATGGTAGCCGTTACCTTTTACTGTGTTACATTTAAAGGGAAGTGATATTGGAAAAATTTTTTCTCCCTAGAAAGGTGGGGGTTTGGAAGAAGTGGCTGCTGCTTTGAGGCAGATTTCTGGTCAAAGAAAGGGACAAGCTAAATGATACTTGTGTCAGGGTTACTCTGGGCCTCCAGCTCTTAAAAATTCAGCTATTGAGGAAAATGGATGTTACTTTGCTCAGTTTGGGGAACCTTGAAATTACAAAAAAAAAAAATTAGTAGATTTTTTTAAAATCATCAGCATAAAAATGCTGATGACCTTGATCAGATGATTACCTGAGATGACAGGTTAAAGTGGATACAATTCTTAGGGCAGTTAAACCGAAAGCTGTGGTGAGTGTCAGAGATGCTCAGTATGAATGACAAAGGTGTACATGGGGAGGAAAGACGTACTCTGTTAAAGCTGACAAGGAGTTTCCTTTGGGAAATGATGAGTTGCAGTGATGGTGTTGGTTCCAAGTAGCTGACAGAGTCAACTTGCAAATACTACTGTAGAAGGCCAAAACAATTGTCTTCGACTGAATGAAGTAAATATTTGTTGTCGTGTCAGATTAGACAGCTGTTTAAATTGTGCTGACCTCCATGCTTTATTTTTACAGACACCATACCTTCAGGACTGAGCAGATATGCTATTACAGGCAGCTCTGAGGAGGCTTTGTCCTTCTTAAATCCAAAAGGACTGCATGTCTAGTATGTGTATCCCACTACTCTGTGGGAAAACAACCTCATTAATCACAGGGCTGCCAAAAACAGGGTCACAAGACGGGCATCTGGGTGTTTGATCTGATATGGGCAGGGACTAACGTGACTTCTACCCTGCAGAGCTCAAGGACTAGAGATGAGTGAAGTATTGTACAAGAAAAGGTAGGACCTGCAGGCTAAAGGAGCAGTACATTCCACTCTTGTTCTATGTACTGGAGATGGGAAGTAGAGGTAGACTATACTCCACTCAACTAATTTGGAAGGTTATAAGTGCAAGGAAGGGAGGAAGAGAAGAGGACTCTCTTGAAACTGGATTCAGAAAGCTGGCCATGGGAGGAAAAACCATGAGAATGCAAAGTGAATGTGTGCTGAGGAGTGTGTGTGTTTTTCCTGGTTTGGTGGTGTGGGTTTTTGGTGGTGGTGTGTGGGTTTGGTTTTGGTTTTTTTTTTCCTTTATTTTTTTGTACCAGATCACTTGCTTGAAGCATGAGGTGAAACCTGTTCATAACACATTTATCAAATGAATCCAAAATTTCGCCCATCCCAGGGTTGCTCAAGGATGCTCGTTACTTAATATTTGTAACTACAGTTTAAGAGTCTGCATGTGGGAGTTCTGACTCAGACATAGGCTTTCTTGACTCGGGCTTTTCTTGCAGTGAGTAATTTAAAAAGTGCTCTTGTGTGTGTCTCTCTTTTCTGGACTTGTGTTTAAAATTCCAGTAAATAACAGTTGAAATCACATGGACATATACTAGAAAAACACATCTGTTTACCTACAGAGATAGTTTGATTGTGTATTAAAATTTACTACAGGGCTATTTCTCTGCTCTCTTGTGAAGTGTTGGAGGAAAGAGAAGCACATCAGGGAAACTGATTTCAGACTTCAAAAAAAGCATGTTCTAAAGTTCTTGGTTAAAAAGCAAAAATTTGCTGTTAATTTTCTATTCAGACACAAAACATCATAGAACATTTCTTTCCAGAAAGGTGGAATTGGCTTAATTTATTGATGCTGAATGGAGGCAAAATGAGTTAAGGCTTTATTTCACCTGAAAGATACTTGTCTGGCTTTGCATGCTTCTTAAATATTGAAAGCTGATGCATTTGAAAGACTTGATTATTTTATTCCTCTCTTCTCCTGTGCAACACTTGCATTCCCTCAGCCTATATGCTCTTTGAAGGAGGATTCGTTAGTTGACAAAACCTGTTCATACGACCCTGTGTTGTCACGACAGACTGTTGTTTCTCCCTTTAGTAGCTAAACATGGTGTGACTGTAACGTAAAGAGGTTCATGATTGTGGTTTGATTTGAAGACGGGTCAGATGAATATTCTATTTTCAATACTTAGTTTAGTGTTGCTGTTTAGCTATTCTCTGACACATTGTGTGAAAGGCAGGATTTTCTGCTGAAAATGTAAGGTAAGACCCATTTGTGTCCTGTTACAGAACAGTTTGCTCATCAGTTCAGCCACTAAGGAATCTGCACCTTGAATTGTTCACTGAAGAGTGGAAACACTCCTATATTAACAACCAAAGCATTTTCACACACTGTCACAACAGTCGTTCCCATTCAAAGGCAGGGCTTGCCCTCCTACTGTGTGCTGTGAAGGGTCAGAGAGCTGCTGGAGAGAAAAGGGAACTGCAAAACACTGGCCATGATCCACCTGCACTGACTGGATTCTCCCAGGCTTGCATGAGCTCAGCTTCCCAGGGACACCGTCTCCATCTCCCACCTTCATGTTGTTCATATAACTTTTGGGGAGCAAAGGAAACTGCAGTGAAGAGATAACACTTCTCTTAAAAAGCCACTGGACTCTGACATGACTATTGGGAGTATTAGCATGTGGCACCTTCATCTAAATTTGTCCATTATCTGCTTTTCTACACAAATTTCCTCCCCTTAGGAACAGGAGAAAAGGCAACATGTACTACACTGATCAGTTCAGATTAGTTGTGCTAGTGATACCAGTCATTTGATATTCATTCTGGGGAGGTAGACAGGTGGACTAAGTAGGATGAAACTGTATAGCCACTATGTGGGGAGCTAGATTAGAGCTTGGTCAACAACCCAGGAAGATGCTGTTGAAGTGATGGTCTATCGGTGATTGCAGACCAAGGCCATGGTGTAGAAACTTATTTGTGATGGCAATCACAAATAAAGTCAACAGGGCTGCTTGTAAGAGGACGATGCTCTTCATGTGAAAGAGGGTTTCACAGTGAGATTCTTTTGCCAAGTAATCTAAACTCCATTAAGTGCAATTTTCATTTAAATAAATAATTCACTAGAGGTGAATAATCCTGGGGGAGTACTCTACAGAAATCTGAAGAAACTATGCTGAATCACTGATGTCTAACCAAGTGTCTCTATTGGGCAGATGGAGGAAATAGACTCTTACAGTGCCCCTTCTGCTTTGTTTAGATCCTGTTTCAGGCAACCCTGATATAACATGAGGAGACAATGTTTGGCCCCGTCTTATTTTCCTATATAGATAAAAATTCATATGACATACTGCTTAAAGTATCCTGCGTACCAGACTGACTACTAGACAGTGTGAGTTGTTCAGCCACCTCCTCTTAACATATGATCTTTAGTTTGATGACTTGTGTTTGACAATGTTATTTGACCTGACTAACGTGTGTGACCACAACGAGGCAAATCATTAAAAGGGCTTTTAAAAAAAATGACTTTTGGCACTACTGTGGTGGTACACAATAGTAAAATACTACAGTTTATACAGAGGTAAAGCCCTGATCTTGAAATTGTGTAGTGAATATGTGGTTGCTGAAGTGTATCCTTCATCTTTCAAATTTAGTAAATGCCTAGTTGACAAGTAATTGACATAGAGTGATCTACTGTGGGAAGAGAATGTAAATTAAAGTTTCATTAGGGCTGCAATCAACCCTTCAGATAAGATGCTGTCTGTAGAGTGGTGGAAGCAAAACTGCTACAATTGCATGTGCTAGATCATAACCAGAGCTCAAGGCTGCTTCAGTTGCTTAAAGTTGAAGGCTGGATAATTGCCATCACTGTGTTTGACTCTGCCTTTAAATGAAACGGTAAAAGTAGCAGTGTTCAGTGCTCTGCAGAACACAATGCTACAGTAACATAGAAGACAACCTTACTCCAAGTAGGTAGGATGACCTGACATCCAAATAGCTTATATCCTCAAACAGCACTTACTTTCATTATGACATTTTGTTTTGGATGAAGAGTTACTTTTAAAGGGTAAAGGGACTATATTTTCTGATTATTGTGTGTAAATTGTGAGTAAAGTGTATATATCCCAGAATTACAATGTAAAATCTTTCAAAATATTAGCTGGAGTTTTTTTTTTGCGGGTGTAGGTTTTGCGTTATTTTTTGGTTGTTGTTGTTTTGTTTGTTTATTTTTAAAAAATGCAAATGGAATAGAAGTGGCAGTGTACCATGTATTTATGTCATGGTAAACAGGCTTTTTGGAAATATTGGCAAGTTTTGGAGTACTTGCAGGTCAGGCATAAAGTGCAGGATTTGGTTTTCCAAATAGAGAATATAAAGTAGGAGAGCTGTGGCTGTTTGGTTGACTTCATGATCTTAAGTCTTTATTGCTATCAAATAACTGTCACCTGTGTAGGCTCCAACATGCAATAAACTCTGAAAGGCTGGATGAAAGAGAAGGATAGGAGAACAGCCTTTAGATATTAGAACTTCCTTAGAAGTATATGACCAACATTATCTGCAAAATAAGTTCAGTTTATTCGAAAGAATGTGGAAGGTTCTCTGAAGTATTAATTGAAAGAAACGTCACTCTGAATGCACTGGTAATACTTGGAATGTCCAGGTGTAACTAGGAGATGGGTGTTATTGTTGCTGACTTGATCAGAGTAGTGGGTATATGAGCTACTCACATGTCATAGTTTAACCCCAGCTGGCAGCTAAGCACTAAGCTGCTTGCTCATTTCCCCCTGGTGGGATGGGGCAGAGAATTGGAAGACTAAAAGTGAGAAAACTTGTGGATTGAGATAAAGCAAAATTTAATAGGTAAAGCAAAAGCTGCACACAAAACAAAAACAAATCAAGGAATTCATTCCCACTGACAGGCAGGTGTTCAGCCATCTCCAGAAAAACAGGGCTTGGGAAGGCAAATGACATAACTCTGAATGTCCCTCCTTCTTCCCCACGCTTTATATGCTGAGTATCATGACATCATGTAATATGGAATATTCCTTTGGTCAGTTGCAGCCAGGTGTCCCAGCTGTGTCCCTGCTGTGTCCCTTCCCAACTTCTTGTGCACCCCAGCCACCTTGCTGGTGGGGTGGTGTGAGGAGCAGAAAAGGCCTTGACTCTGTGTAAGTACTGCTCAGCAGTAACTAAAACACACCTGTCTTATCAACACTGTTTCAGCACAAATCCAAAACACAGCCCCATACTAGCTACTGTGGAGAAAATTAACTCTGTCCCAGCCAAAACCAGCACAGAATGTTACTAATAATATTAAATATTGTCACAGACTCTTCATAATTTTCTTATTCATCTGGTACCTTTACAAACATGTTCATATGGTGGGAAGATGTAAGACCTGATTAAAGTAAAGGGTTATTATTTTGTCTTAGTTCTTGGTAGTTTTAAGTCATTGCTAATGTATATGATCCTAATAGCTAACAGCACCATGTAGTGCACTGATTGGTCATCCTCCTGGGGACTAGTGGTTAGATGGAGAGATCTAGAAGGTAGATGGGAGAACCAATTCGTTCTCTTTTTATGTAAGTACCCACTGATGTATTCTGAGGTTTGGAATGGTAACTTGCAACTCACAGTTTATCATGTTTGTTTGCATCAAAACTATCAGGAATACCTTTTATTAGATTGAAGTCCTATTACAAAACTTCACTTTTGTTTCGCAAGCACAAGGCTTGGAGGAATATGAAGGTTTAACTCATTGACGTCACCTGGAAAGGATTTCAGACTATTTGCCTCAAGCTCTGAGGCAAACAGAAAAACATGAAACCTGCTACAGATTGAAATAGCAAGTGCATTTTACTTCCATTAACTATCCTCTAGAAATACGCATATAATGAACTGTTTTCAAGTGTGTTCAAAATCTGAACAAATGTTTGCTTATTTCTATTAGGGAAACAACCTGTTTGCTGAAAGCAAGATGAAAATCCATTTGCCATACAAATAGGATAAAACATCAGAAGCTTTTTACTTTGCCAACATGAAAGAGAACACGTTGTCTCAATGCTTTTGCATATGGGCCTTGGCCAAAGGGGAAATACAGGGGGGGGGAAAGACCAACTAGTTTGAAAATGCTCTAGAGAACAGAAAAAGAGATTGTTACTAATGGACCTCCTTGGTTTTTTTTACAGTTAATTACTTGTCTTATTTCCATTTCAGTGGTTTGTGTAAATATTAGTATATTAGGACAGAGCATTGGATTTGAGATGTGTCACAGGAGTAATGGCAAATGGATCCCTAAGGTATAATGCAAATGTTTCTGGGCTGGCAAAGTCATATCAGCTCTGACCTTTGGTTATGGGGGGAAGTGCATATTTCTAACATGAAGCCTTTTTCTTTTCTTGACTTCTTAGAACAACAAATGAGGAAACTGTGCCCTTGGTGGTTTGGTTATGGGGGGAAGTGCATATTTCTAACATGAAGCCTTTTTCTTTTCTTGACTTCTTAGATAGAACAACAAATGAGGAAACTGTGTCCTTGGTGGCATGGTGGTGATGGAATATAGTCTTTAATGTGCAGGGAGGAAGTGAATAAGGAGTTACTGTCCCTGCATATTTGAACCCTGAACAGGGAACACAGTGCTTATGGAAAAGTTAGACCTTATTGGAAGTTCTGTTTGTGTGGCAATGGACATAACTTCAAGACAGCCTGGATCTTGCAAATAAAAATTCTTGGGCAAATAGTTGCATGCTGTAAACTTAGGCACGGAAAGCATTTGGCTAAGGGGTTGTCTTCCCTCTTGAAGACCATAACAAAATGAGAAGAAAACAATTGTGTCAAGTTCCCGTGTTTTGGGACAACTATGCAATTGCACTTAGCCTGTCTCCTGGAATCTAGAAGTTCCTAGAAGCTTCTTGCTCCCATTTGGACAACCATGATACCAAGAAACACTTGCTCTTTAGTGACCAAGATAAATAAATGCCCTAACTAAAACAAATGAGGTTTCAGAACAAGTGATAAATTAATGTGCTAATTTATCAGCTATTTTAGTACTGTCTAAGGAAGATGAATAAATAAATAGCAGCTGAATATACTTTATTTTAAAAAATTAAAACTGTCTGTGATCTTTTTCTAAGTGCTACTTAATATAAATAGGGAAATTAATAGCAGTAGTAAAAATAAACCTTGCCTCTTGCGAAGCATCTGGAGAGTCACCTACTCTGTGTTACCGAGCCCCATCTTCCTTGCTTTTAACACACAGGCAGTTACATCAGCGTCAAGAGGTTTACTTGTGCACCTGAATCTGTGACACAGTAATTTTCAAACCAGTCCATGTATTTTCTTTCCCTCTGCTGTGCAAATCTGAGGTTGCCTGACACTATCGTTGGATTTCTGTTCCCATTACTATATGCAAATATTAAAATATGAGTGAGTTACCCAATGTTTGTAGAGATTATACAGTGGCTATATGTTGCTAGATGGAAATTAGCCTTCTCTGATGTTTGTTTTAATTTTTCTTTACCCCTGTCTTTATTTATGGCCTTGTCTTGGGCTGAGCAAATTGATCCAAAATCCCATAAGAGAAAAAAGTGTCATGCACAAGAGTAAAGGAATTTTTGTCTCCAGTACCAACCCAATCTAGGATGATGGATAGGCAAAAGCTGAAGACTTCAAATCACAGATCAAGAAGAAGAAAGGGTTTAGAACCCTGTGAAAACAAATGACCCAAATTGAATAGGGCTCTAAATCACTTAATAAATGTTACTGGTAACATCATGTCCAAAATAAACGTTACTGATGGTCAGGCTATACTAATTTAGTCTCATATTAGCTTTCTTATGTGGGAAACATATCTGTCTGGCTTTTGTGTCTGTTTTAAGAAAATTATCATATGATGGATCTACTAGTGACAGCAGAAGACTGTGCAAAAGGTCACAGGAGATATTTAGGTTCCTGTATTCACTTTGCTTTTCTACTCCTTCCCTCAGCATGTTTGGGAAACAATCAAGTCTGAATGCCACTTGGATTGCTGTGGAAAGGCCAGAGGTACTTTGCAGCTCTGAAGAAAAACTAATTTCTTGGGGCACAGGATCCCTCTTGAGAGGCCTGAAAGTATTCTGGATGGATTTAAAGTCTTATTCTCCTCTTCTTTATGTTGTTTTGGGTTTATCTGTAGTCAGTCAAATGTAGTAATAATAGTAATCCCTACCCTGTTAATTGGAGGGTGATCTCTACTCCACAGTGTAAGTGGAAATATATCTGCACTTCTGCACTAACTTCATCTGCTTTCATCAACTTCAGGGTCAGTCAGCTTATTTTTATAATTTATAGTATTTTTATTTTCAGCATCCATCTCTTCATGTCTTTGGGGCCTAGATCAGATAGGATTCTTATTTATACACCTTCTATTTTATTTTTAATAAGCCTTTCCAGTAAAACATCCAGACTTCAGTGATTGCATCAAACAATTGGGAGAGACCAAAAAAAGAGGGTGTGACCAAGCAGAATCAGGGGGTATGCAGCACAATCATCAGATGAAGAGACCTGAGTGTTCTCTTTTTCCTAGTGCTTGCAAAGCTGCATCTGGAGTCCTGTGTTGAGTTTTGGGCCCTGCAGTATAAGGAAGACATTGACAAACTTGGGAGAGCCTGATTTCTTGGGGGGCTGGAGCTGCTGCTGCTGCTGCTAAATTCTAAAACTAAGCTGGACAAGGCCCTGAGCAACAGAATAAAGTTAGGTGATCTCTAGAGGTGACTTTGAATATGTTTTTTCCTGTAATTCTATAATTTATGCAAGCCAGATAAACAGGATAACTTCTAGCAGGCTGTTTGCTGTCCAAATGTTTACATGTAAATGGTAAGGGAGAATAAATAGGTTTAAGGTTTAATGGTTTTAAGAAAACTGGGAAGGACTAGATAAAATGTCCTCAGAGATGAAAACCAGGGGCTTTGGCTTGGTGCAGTGTAAAGGCAGATGAAAAAAAGCTCTTAGAGAAGAATAGCTGAGCTTAGAGCACAATTTTGGTGTGTTTCAGAGGGGTTCAGTGGGTGGAGATGAGTGTCTTGGTCTGTAGAATCAGGAACCTTTGAGAATTACAGTCAGTCATTGAAATCCTAGAATTTCTGGATGCTGTATTAATTCTTCTGATGCCCAAATACAAACATACTATCCTATCATTTGGCTACTGCTTCTGTTAACAGTGTAAAATATACATCTATAAATCGCATATACATATATCATTAGTATTTCTGATCATCTTGGTAACGAATTAATGTGGTACAGCGTTGAATGTGCCTTTTCTAGATGAGTCTTTTAGTTTGCTCCTGGTTTTGGTTTGTGTTTATATACACTAGGCCATGAAGAAATTCTTGTGATGAACTGCAAAGCTGCATTAAATTATCAGCAGACATCTTTTACTAGCAAGGTACCTAAATGAAGAAAGTAATGACTAGCAGTGATGATAATACTGCTTATAATAATGCATAACTCTCAACATAAATCTGGGAATGCTAACTATCCCCTTAGTCTGCTTCAACAATTTATTGATTGAAAACATCCTGAAGTTTGGATTCTGACTTCTGAGTCACAGCAAGTCATGTCTGGTGAGATGAAACAAGCAATAGTGCAGCGTGTTCCCTCACATTCTGAAAACAGTCCAGTTCATATCTAAATTCTAGTGCTCAGTTCTGATGTAGACAAAGATCTTCATTACTTTTCTTAAGGAAAGTCTGATATGCATCTTGTTAATCTTGTCAAGTTTTTCTTGTCAAATAATGGATCTTGGCAAAGTTAAGGCTTATTACATATGCTAGACATTTTGTTCCATCCTTTTTGTCCTTGTTTTGGCAAAAGAACCAGTATATTTCTAAACACTGGAAATCCCTTCGTGTCTCAATTTTATTACACAGTCTAAAAATGAATGAGTAAAGCTGCTCTCTAGGCATCATCAGCATATGTTTCACCCGCAAACTATCTGCAAGTTCAGAGAGGGGTTTTTTGCTTGTTTCTTTTTTAGCAGACTTGTTTATTCCAAAAACCATGTAGCTTTATCTGGAAGGCATCAAATCCCATTTAAAAAAAAAAAAAAAAACAAACCCCACAAACCCAACTCTAAACCAAAAAAACCCCACAATTCAATTTCCAAAATTTCATCTCATACACGGGTAGTAGCTCAACTACAAATTAAAAGTCTGTGGAGGAGTCATGTCTTGTGTCATCACTGTCTTTTTCTCTTAGCAGGCTGGGTTCAGGCCCGGGGATGGCAGGATGGGTGTTCTGCCTTCTATCACAAGCACAGATTCCAGAAACCTGTGCGTTTCTCCAGCTCTGCAGGCTTTGCCCCAGTGTGTGTGTGTGTGTACACACACAGACTGACAGACCTTCAAGAGTATATGTGTATGTGTGTACACACACATGTGCTTTATCAGGATTTATAAGATGAATTTGATAGTGTTGATAGCACAGAGAAGAGCTTGCTTGGAGTTGGCCTACCTGTGGAGATGGTCCATCATGAATACCAGGGGTGAGAGTCTCACTATCTGTAAAACTCCACCGAATGGCTATATAAACATTATTATAACATTATAAACTTGTGGTTCAGAAGGAAACCTTGATGGATGTTTTCAGGCTTTTTAATAGGGCTTGATGAAGTACTTACATCTGGCTTTGGAGGGATGTCCCTAAGGGCATGAAAAATGGGCAAATGAAAAATTCTCTTCAGCCATACAGATCTTAGTAGAACTCTGGGAGGTGCTACGTTAAGGGTTTAGTACTGGCACGAGGCAGCTTTGTTCAAAACCAATTTAAACTGATGAATGTAGTGCTCCCATGTGGAGCAATGCTGACAAGACTGGAGGATTAGATGACTTGAAGGACCAGGAAAGGGAGGCTGTGATAAAGTGAAGGCAGTGCACAGAAAGCAGCCTGTCCCCATTTGTCAAAAAGTTTCTTAATCATGTGTCTTGTGCTTGCATATAGGAATGGCAGCTTCCTGACCTGGAGTCTTTTTGCTGCAGTCAGGATAATGTTTAGCTACATGTTCCTTAGGACTGAAACATCAATGGCTGAGAATTTTTAAGTGTGAGGTTGCACATGGGTGGGTGCTGGAAAAGGACTGCACCAGGGTCTGTGTTCATCTCACTGATGTCCGGTGCAGGAGCTACTTAGCTGTTTGTGACTGTGTAAGGTTTGGATAAGGAAGTGCTGTGCTCCATATCAGGCTCCCAACTGATAACCAGGTCAGCAGTGGACAGCATCAAATCATCTATCCTGAGAGGTCTCGTGAGAGAAAAATGGGTGTTTCATCAATATAAACAAGACTCACCTTCCACTAATAACAACCAACTTCTGCCCTTGCTGGTCATCCAGCTTACTGTGATATTGGAGCTTGAAACCAGACAAACTTGCACATCAGGTTCTGATGTGTGTGGAAATGGATATCAGTCAGGTCAGAAAGTCGTGAACAGTGAGTTACAAAGCAATTCAGTTACTGCTGAAGGTGTGTTGGAGCAGCTCTTACACAGGGTGCACTCTGCAGGTACATATAGAGTACAGGGCGCAAGCAAGGCTCAAATTCCTGAGAAATGGATACCAGGCAACGTGGTGTGGTTGCTACAAAGCAAATCAGTCACTGTGGACTGTGAGATCTCTTCTATAATCTCTTTGTGTGTGGAAAAATGACAAATGATTCAGAAATATGCTGAGGATCAGGGGCTGGGGGAAGAGTTTGTCACTGCTGGTGGCTATATGGCAAGATCCTGGATGTGGACACTGAAAACTTTTGAATGTCTGAGTGAAAATAGGTTGAGGACTGCTGCTCAATGTTTAATTCAATAAATCTTCAGCCTGTTTGCCATTCCCCATCTGCATCTGTCATGCCTGATGAGTGGTCTCTTTCCCACAGAGAGCTTGTCTGCCTTTGCTTGTTTTTTTACTGCTCCCTCTGTCCTTGTATTAAAATGTGACTGGTTTCTGTATCACAAGGGAAAAATAAGGATTGCAGCAATTGAGGAATAAGTATTGCAGCAACTGAGGAATAAGCAGCAGTCACAGCCTAATACTTTATCTTGGCTTAATGCAAATATCCAAGCAAAAAAATTCTGTTACAAGGAAAGAATAAAAGCTTCATAGCAACAAACAGTAGATTCTAGAAACCAAGCCAGGATGAGGTGACATTTCTTTTATTATGCTGGTGTGCTTTAAGGGAGTGGTTTTGAATTATGCATAAAAGGCATCAATACAGTGTAGAAATAATAACATGCTATGTATTATATTAATTTGTATGCAGTGTTGCACCTTCTACTCCAGGGAGCTATGTAAATATATTTCATTTAACCTTCTCACTTATGTGTGAGCTGGTTAAGTATTGTTTCTATCTGGTGCATGAAGAAATTATGATGCACAGCCAGATTTGAAGAAAGCAGGTTTTGCAAACCTTCTGGGTCCTGTTTTTCTGCAAACTTTGGC